>NC_048601.1:2202524-2380024 GCF_003668045.3 Cricetulus griseus
AATCAGACTTCTTCCCAAACCCAGGTCCAGACGGGGAGAGTGTGTGCGAGTGTGTGTGTGTGTGTGTGTGTGTGTGTGTGTGTGTGTGTGTCTGTGTGTCTGTGTGTCTGTGTGTCTGTGTCTGTGTGTCTGTGTGTGTGTGTGTGTGTCTGTGTCTGTGTGTGTGTGTGTGTGTCTGTGTGTGTGTGTGTGTGTGTGTGTCTGTGTGTGTGTGTGTCTGTGTGTCTGTGTGTGTGTGTGTGTGTGTGTGTGTGTGTGTGTCTGTGTGTGTGTGTCTGTGTTGTGTGTGTGTGTGTGTGTGTGTGTGTGTGTGTGTGTCTGTGTGTGTGTGTGTGTGTGTGTGTCTGTGTGTGTGTGTGTGTGTGTGTGTGTGTCTGTGTGTGTGTGTGTGTCTGTGTGTGTGTGTGTGTCTGTGTGTCTGTGTGTGTGTATGTGTGTGTGTGTGGTGTATAACACGAAAAATAAAAGGATCCAGAAAGTGATTCTGGGGTTCAAACTTCAAGCTGACATTCAGAAAAGCAAAGCAGTCGGCCACTAGCTCTTACCACTAAGTCAGGCCCAATGGGCTGATCCTGCTGCCTCTCCTCAGTGTGGCCGGAGAATCCTGAGACTGAATGTCTTCCTATCCTCAATGAATCTTTCCTCTCCTCAGCATGGCTGCAGAATGAATGCTTCCTATCGCGAACTGAAGATCCTGCTTCTATCTTTTATACCCCTCTAGTACTGTGATTAAAGGTGTGTGATCTGTTACGCTTTTAGACTGATTGAATCTTGTGCATCCCTGGGTAGCCTTGAACTCAGAGAGATCCCTCTCTACCTCTTATTCCTAAATCCTAGGATTAAAGGTGTGTGTGCCTGGCTTCTATGCCTTGTGGCTGGCTGACTTTGCTTTCTGAATCTTCAGGAAACCTTTAATAATTCATAAATAATATATCACCACAAGTGTGTGTGTGTGTGTGTGTGTGTTATTCTCTCTGAGTCTTCACATGTCCACATGCTCTTGTATACAGAGATGGTATGTTTCAAGACCCTCCATCTGGTCACCTACCTCTCTCTCTTCAAAGCTACTCTGGTTAGATTTCTGTCAAAGAGCTCAGGTCATTTGGGAAGACAGAACCTCAACTGGGAAAACGCCTGCATCAGAATGCCCTGAAATAATTGATTAATTATTGATATGGGACGGCCACATCCACAGTGGTGATGCTACCCCCTGGGAAGGTTGTCCTGGGTTCTCTAAGAAAAGAGAGTTGACATCACAACTGAAAACTCTAGAACAAATAGAAGCAAATTCACCCCACAGGAGTAGACACCAGGAAATAATCAAACTGAGGGCAGAAATCAATAAAGTTGAAACAAAGAAAACAATTCAAAGAATCAATGTAACAAAGAGTTGGTTCTACAAGAAAATCAAGATAGACAAACCTTTATCCAAACTTACCAAAAGGCAGAGAGAGAACATGCAAATTAACAAAATAAGAAATGAAAAGGGGAACATAACAATGACACTGAGGAAATCCAGAGAATCTTCAGGTCATACTTTGAAAACCTGTACTCCACAAAATTAGAAAATTTAAA
Source organism: Cricetulus griseus (assembly GCF_003668045.3). Taxonomy (NCBI): domain Eukaryota; kingdom Metazoa; phylum Chordata; class Mammalia; order Rodentia; family Cricetidae; genus Cricetulus; species Cricetulus griseus. Next base: position 2,204,100 of record NC_048601.1, read on the forward strand.
AGAAATAGACAATTTTCCAGACAGATATAACTTACCAAAATTGAATCAAGAACAGATAAGCAACTTAAACAGAACTATAACTCCTAATGAAATTGAAGCAGTCATCATCAAAAGGCTCCCAACCAAAAAAAGCCCGGGCCAGATGGTTTCAGTGCAGAATTTTAACAGAAATTCAAAGAGCTAATACCAATACTCCTCAAATTGTTCCACACAATAGAAGGAGAAGGTTCATTGCCAAACTCTTTTTACGAGGCTACAATTACCTTGGTACCCAAGCCACACAAAGACACAATTAAGAAAGGGAACTACAGACCAATATCCCTCGTGAACATTGATGCAAAAATTCTCAATAAAATACTGGCAAATCGAATCCAAGAACATATCAGAAAATTCATCCACGATGATCAAGTAAGCTTCATCCCCAGGATGCAGGGTTGGTTGAACATACAAAAATCCATCAATGTAACCCACCATATAAACAAACTGAAAAAGAAAAACCACATGATCATCTCACTAGATGATGAAAAAGCCTTTGACAAAATCCAACACCCCTTCATGATAAAGGTCCTGGAGAGATCAGGGATAACAGGAACATACCTGAACATAAGCAATATACAGTAAACCAACAGCCAACATCAAACTAAATGGAGAGAAACTCAATGCAATTCCTCTAAAATCAGGAACAAGACAAGGCTGTCCACTCTCTCCATACCTCTTCAATATTATCCTTGAAGTTCTAACTAGAGCAATAAGACAACAAAAAGAGATCAAGGGAATACAAATCAGAAAGGAAGAAGTCAAGCTTCCACTGTTTGCAAATGATATGATAGTCTACAAAAGTGACCCAAAAACTCTACCGGGGAACTCCTACAGCTGATAAACACATTCAGCAAAAGGGCAGGATACAAGATTAACCCAAAAAAGTCAGTAGCCTTATTATATATGGATGATAAATGTGCTGAGAAAGAAATCAGAGAAACATCATCCTTTACATTGCCAAAAACAACATAAAATACATTGGAGTAACGCTAACCAAAAAAGTGAAAGACCTGTACCATAAGAATTTTGAGTCTTTAAAGAAAGAAAGAAGATACCAGAAAATGGAAGGATCTCCCATGTTCTTAGATAGGTATGATTAACATAGTAAAAATGGCAATCTTGCCAAAAGCAGTCTACAGATTCAATGCAATCCCCATCAAAATCCAAGCACAATTCTTCACTCACCTTGAAAAAAAATTCTCAACTTTATTTGGAAAAACAAAAGACCCAGGATAGCCAAAACAACCCTGTACAATAAAAGAACTTCCGGAGGCATCACCATCCATGATTTCAAGCTCTATTAGCGCTATAGTCCTGACAACATCTTGGTATTGGCACAAAAATAGACAGGTAGACCAATGGAATCGAGTTGAAAACCCTGATATTAACCCACTCCTACGAACACCTGATTTTTGACAAAGTAGCTAAAGCTATACAATGGAATAAAGAAAGCATCAACAAATGGTGCTGGAATAACTGGATGCTGGCATGTAGAAGACTGCAGATAGACCCATGTCTATCACCATGCACAAAACTTAAGTCAAAATGGATCAAAGACCTCAACATAAATCCAGCCACACTGAACTTATTAGAAGAGAAAGTAGGAAATACCCTTGAACAAATTGGTACAGGAGACTGCTTCCTGAACATAACACCAGTAGCACAGACACTGAGATCAAAAATTAATAAACGGGACCTCCTGAAACTGAGAAGCTTCTGTAAGGTAAAGGACACAGTTAGCAAGACAAAACGACAGCCCACAGATTGAGAAAAGATATTCACCAACCCCACATCTGACAGAGGGCTGATCGCCAAAATTTACAAAGAACTCAAGAAGCTACTCTCCAAAATACCAAATAATCCAATTAAAAAGTGGGGTACAGAACTAAATAGACAATTCTCAATAGAAGAATCTAAAATGGATGAAAGACACATAAGAAAGTGTTCAGCACCCTTAGCCATCAGGGAAATGCAAATCAAAACAACTCTGAGATACCATCTTACTCCTGTCAGAATGGACAAAATCAAAAACACCAATGACAGTTTATGCTAGAGAGGATGTGGAGAAAGGGGAACACTCCTCCACTGCTGGTGGGAGTGTCAACTCGTACAGCCACTTTGGAAATCAGTATGGCGACTCCTCAAGAAAATGGGAATGATTCTACCACAAGATCCAGCAATTCCACTCTTAGGCATATACCCCAAAGAAGCACATCCATACAACAAGGACATCTGTTCACTATGCTCATAACAACATTATTTGTAATAGCCAGAACCCGGAAGCAACCTAGATGACCCTCAAATGAAGAATGGATAGAGAAAATGTGGTACATTTACACAATGGAGTACTACTCAGTGGGGGAAAAAAAATGGAATCTTGAAATTCGCAGGCAAATGGATGGAACTAGAAGAAACCATTCTGAGCGAGGTAACCCAGTCACAAAAAGACACACATGGTATGTACTCACTCACATGTGGATTTTAGACCTTGAGTAAATGATTACCAGCCTACAATCCACACTGCCAGAGAAGCTAGGAAACAAGGAGGACCCTAAGAGAGACATACATGGTCCCCTGGAGAAGGGGAAAGGGTCAAGATCCCCTGAGCAAATTGGGAGCATGGGGGGAGCGAGAAGGGAGCTAGAAGAATGAGAAGGGGAGAAGAGGAGGGGTGAGGAGGACATGATGGGACAGAGAGGTTGAGTTGGGGACAGAATAGAAGAGAGCAAGATAAAAAAGATACCATAATAGAGGGAGAAATTATAGGTTTCAAGAGAAATCAGGCACTAGGGAAATGTCTGAAGAGCTACAAAGATGACACCAGCTAACAATCTAAGCAACAGTGGAGAGGCTACCTTAAATGCCCTCCCTTGATAATGAGATTGATGACTAACTTATATGCCACCCGATAGCCTTCATCCAGCAGCTGGTGGAAGTAGAAGCAGACACCCACAACTAATCACTGAATTGAACTGGAATCCAGTTGCAGAGAAGGATGAGTGATGGACAAAGGGGTCCAGACCAGGCTGGCGAAACCCACAGCAACAGCTGACCTGAACAAGGGAGAGAGAGATCTTGGTCCCCAGACTGATAGCTGGGAAACCAGCATGGGACTGATCCAGATCCCTGAATGTGGGTGTCAGTGAGAAGACCTTGGAAATCTATGGGGCCTCTTGTAGTGGATTAGTACTTATCCCTAGCACAGGAATGGAATCTGGGAGCCCATCCCACATGAAGGGAGACTCCCTGAGCCTGGACAAAATGGGGTGGGCCTAGGCCCTATCCCAAAGGATATGACAGACACTGAAGATCCTCTGCAGAAGGCCTCACCATCCCTGGGGAGCAGAAAGGGTATGGGATGGGTAGGGTGTTAGTTGGAGGGGGGGGGCTGGGGAGAAGGGAAGGGAGAGGAAACTGGGATTGACATGTAAAATAATCTTTCTAATTCAAATAAAAAACATTAATAAAAACAAGAAAGAAAAGTAGCTGAGAAAGCCCTAGGAAAGAAACCCGTAGGCAGCATCCTCCATGGTCTCCACTTCAGTTCCTGCTTCTAGGTTCCTGACCATAAAAATTTTAATTTTTCATAGCCACTCAGAGAATCTATCTTACATATTTTATGTATAAATACATTTTATACATGTTACATGTGTTAACATGCAAATATATATACAATCTTATATTTTATATAAATTAAACAGAAAAACTTTTCCACGAAACACTTCTATCTACAGACATAAAATACTTACACAAAATGGGAACAAAGGCAATGGCTAGAAAAAAATAATTTGTTTCTATGACTCATGTAATAGAATAAAAATACATAAGAAATTTAATGAGTCATTTCCAATAACAATGTTTTACAAGTCACTGGAAATAACCATTCTTTGCCTAGAGAGAAGAATCTCTTTCAGTTATAGTAGAACTCACATCTGAAAGCAATTCCTCTTGGCAGTATCATGGAAGCAGGTGCCAGTACCAATCACGAGAGAGCATTTTCACTACTGCTGTATTTAAAATACCACCACTGCCATCGGTTATTACATTTTATTGATATTGATTAGTAAAATACATAAATCAAGGTCCCTTGATTTATATATTTCTAGCATCTAACTAGGCATGACACAAATTCCATAAATATCGACAGATGTCAAAGCCTGCATTAGCTGGAGATGTAGCTCAGTGGAGAGCGGTTGCCTAGCAGGCTAGCACACACCATGCCCATGGTTCATCCTCAGTACCAGGAAACAGAAAAGGGAATGAAAGCAAGAAGGTGGAGGCATGGGCCGGAGGGGGTGTGGATTCCAATCTGTTTTCTATGCCCTGCTAAAAGACGTGGGTCCAAACTCTAAAGACTAGAATATAAGATAAATGTCTTAAGTCATATATATACTATTTTCATAGCCACCTACTTTACCCTAAAACTACATAAACTAAATTACCAGGCCTAAATGTCAGACAGATGAGCTTGTACCCACTTTGCAAAATGCTTTTAAATTAAGAAATAAAGACAAAGTGCTATTCACAAGGTGAGTTCTACAGACAATGACAACAGAAGTTAATGCCAATGGAGTGTGCACTTCAGAGTCTGAAAGCCATCAACTTGGTGCCATGAATATTTTACCACAATTTTTAAAGAGGAAGATGGCAGGAAGAGCTGAGCCATATGTGCCTGGCATAAGTCAGGGTCACAGTTCAGGATGACACTGAGTATGACCCCTGTGACCTCAGGGTCACAGTTCATGAAGAGACTGGGAATGGATGGCCATGGCCAGGGGTGATCTATCCCAAAGGCCCTCTCTAACAGCGGCCTCTCTCCACACACCCTTCACTGTGACCTGACGTCAGAATGAAAACTAAACAGAAATGGAGGTTTCTTCCTTCCAAACCTAAAGGATGATCTCTAAGCATCAGGGGTTGATAGATCAAATTCACCTTTAAAACAAAATAAATAAACCCGGCATTGGTGGCGCATGCCTTTAATCCCAGCACTCGGGGGCAAAGGCAGGTGGATCTCTGTGAGTTCTACAAGAGCTAGTTCCAGGACAGCCTCCAAAGCCACAGAGAAACCCTGTCTTGAAAAACCATAAATAAATAAATAAATAAATAAATAAATAAATAAATAAATCGAAGTACAGTGGCATCTTGCCTTCCCAGCAAACTTGTAGTGGTGGCCACACCCTTTGGGCGTGATTTCAGGCACAGACATAACCCGTTATAAGGTAGAGGAGGGGCTGGCTGGTTTCAAAGAGCATCAGAAGGGCAGAAACTACATCTCCTGGAGCAGGAAGACCAAGGCAGTTATTTACTCTTATCTGTGTGAGTGCTTCCCTAATAAACACCTATTTATCATTTGGGTCTGATGGACTCATTTAAACCCCGCCTTCAATAAAGACCTTATTTCGATTAAGAACTGGCCTGTAGTAAATACCTGCTGGGAAGCCACAACTAGCAAACTAGTGCATCGTGAGGTCACAACGCCCTGCTGAAGCACTCACTGTCACTGGAGATGCAGTGAGGCCTTCTGGGATCTCTCATCCTCAGGGAGAGAGAGTGCTAACTCTGACCGCTGTTCAGACAGGTTCCACCAGTGGAGTAATCATTAAAACCCACAGCATTATGTGTGGTGATATATTGCTTATGATTTAATAAGGCTTGCCTGGGGATCAGAAATGCAAAGCCAGCCACACTAGTTAGCCACAGAGGCCAGGCAGTGGTGGCCACACCTTTAATCCCAGGACTCAGGAGACAGAGGCAGATGGATCTCTGTGAGTCCAAAGCCACCCAGGGCTACACGAGAGTAGATCAGTCTAAAAGAGAAACAGAGTTCATGCCTCTAATCCCAGCACTAGAGTGATATATAAGGAAGAAACAATGGGTCTCATGTAAGATTCAGTTTCCAGTCACAGGGAGGACAGGATTTCCATTTCAGCCTTGGTAGAGGGAAGAGCTACCGGCTGGCTGCTTTGCTTTTCTGATCTTCACCTTGAACCCTGATATCTGTCTCTGGGTTCTTATTATTTGTGCTACAATGCAGCAAATTAAGACAATTAAAGGGCACACTATACAAGCCCATGTATCCAACTGTCAAAGACCCAAACTATCCATACAACACAGAATGCCAGAAGCCAGGAATCAGGGAGGAAAGACGGCCGAGATGTGTTACAAAGGAAAAGAATGTTCTGGGACATGGTAATTTGTTTTTATGAGGTTGAGTTCATAAGAATTCAACAAGATACGTTCACACAGGTGTTTTGTAACATATAAATTAATGCTATTACTTGAAATTTTGGGAGTTCGTGAAGGGGAAACCACAGAAATGAATGGATGATATTTACACACTGGGGGAAAACAGTGACTTTTCACACCAGAGTTACACATGGCTGAGGTAAACACTGGCAGGCACTATGGCAACAATAGGTTTCAATGGTGAACCTTAATTATCTAAACAAAGGCAGAGTCTGGAATGGATATGGGGACCTTGGGCTTTGTTTAATCAGCCCGGCTCCTCCTCGTTAAGTCTCAGCAATCTAACTCAACCAAATTCATTACACTGAGTGCCAGGTAGCTATAATCTGGTGGAGATAGTGAACTTCGCTTTTTATTTCAAGTGTAGGAAAACCTCCTCTCTCGGAGGTTTTGTATTTCCAAGAAGATGAATGCTAAAAACCTAAAAGTATTTTACACAAAGTCCTTTGTTTAAAAATCAAAATACTCTGATTTTTAAACTACTCCTGTGATTTTGCACATCTGAAGAAACCTTGTTGGTTTCTCGGTCCACCAAATTCTGGCAATGAGATCTCAGAATTCTTCCCTAAACTTCCCACCAGTGAGCGGGAAGTCACTGCTCAACAGTGCACAAGACACTTGTGTGGCTGTTTCGTTCCCTAACTCGTATGGCAAACAGAGACCAGATGCAAGTTAACAAGGGTCTGCCCACGGTCAAGACCTCAAAAGATGCAATCCGAGGGAAACGCCCCGGCAGCACCTGAGATGGTGCTCCCTTGCCTTCTGAGGCCACCTCAGTGTCAACCCTGCTGATGCTTTCCAGTTTATTTCCCACAATCCACTCATCAAACCCAACAATGGTGCAAAAAAAAAAAAAAAAAAACCGTTCAGAGGATCAAAAACGTAAATTCGCAATCAAGCTTCAATTCCTGGGACTGCCTCGAAGCCTGTGGTGTGGTGTCTCATCCGCAGTAACACATACATACATCAGCAACTGAACCGAATACTGACCTCAACACAGATAAGAGTCCCTGCTTCCCAGGGCAGCTGGTGCCAAAAGGCTGGCACACTGAAAGAGCACAAACAAGCGCACGGATGATTTCAGAGACAGTGTCGCTTTGCCTGCTGGACGCTGAAAAATCAATCTCAAGCCAACCAGAAATCTTCCGCTCTAATAGTTACAGTTCATGGTACAGGAGGGCACTACAAGGATACAAGAAAACACAGACAGACACACAGACAGACAGACAGACAGACAGACAGACAGACAGACACACACACACACACACACACACACACACACACACACACACACACACACACACCAATATTATTACTTGGCAGATGGACCCTGCATGCTGTAACAGAGGCCTACCAGGTAAGATGTGCTTACTGGGTCAGAAGTGATACAACAGTTATAGGAAACTGGTTGCCTTCTGACCGGGTTTGAGGTCTGCTCCATGGAGGTGGGTGGGAGGGATTTCAAACTTGGTACTATTAGCCTACTCAAAAGCCCATGCAGGGTGTGGTGGTTTGAATGAGAATGGCCCGCAGAGGCTCCTCTATCTGAATGTTTGGTTCCCAGTGGGTGGAAGTGTTTGGGAAGGGTGAGGAGGTGTGGCCTTGTTGGCAGAGCTGTGGCACTGGATGTGGGCTTTGAGGTTTCAAAGGGGCATGCCAGGTTCAGTCACACTCTCTTCCTAATTCCCGTGGATCAATATGCAAGCTCCCAGCCACTGCTCCAGCACCATGTGGGCCTGTAGGGTGCCATGCTTCCCACAATGATGGCCGTGAACTAACCCTCAAACACTGAGCACGCCCCTAACTAAATCCTTCATTTTATGTAAGTGTCTCGGTCATGGTGCCTCTTCAAACCAATAGAACAGTAACAAGAACAGAGGGTAAGGCCACACACTCTAGGGTAGGGCCTGCTATGTTATTTTGAGAAACCATCAGGTTGTGAAATTGCCTTCTAAACATTTATGGCTCTACACAGGGACCTGGACCACTCTCACCCTGGGTTAGGGAAACTTCTTTTTGCAGTGGACAGCAGGCCGTGGAGAGATGACTAACTAACTGGTGGATAACTAGCTGGTGAATAACTAGCAGAGGAATAACTAGTGGATAACTAACTGACGGATAACTAGCTGATGGATAACTAACTGATGGATAGCTAATTGATGACTAACAGAAGAGTAACAGGAATAACTAATGAATAACTGGTGTATAACTGACGAATAAGTAACTGATAAATAACTAATTGGTCAAACGCACTACAAATAAGAGACTGAGTGTTCAGCCCTACACGGGTCATCATTATCACTGAGCACATTGCCGAAACAGCACTCCTCACCATCTGCTAGCTGTTTTTATACACTCCTCGGAGAGTCTCAGTTGTGAGGCTCTGCACACTTATTCGTTAGACAATTTGTTCCTCTGCCGTGGGGCTGCAGGGGCTGTTGATTAACTGACAGCCTCAACCCAATTCACAGCTTCAACTTCCCAGTTTCTAGGCTGACTTTTCATTTGTTTCCCTGCTTTCTCTACTCCACAGAGGCCTTTTAGTTTGACATAGATACCAGAACTCCCAGGTTGGGTGCTCATAACAGCCAAAATATGGAAACAGCATACATGTCCACCAGTGGCAAAGAAAATGTGAGAGGGATAGACGGAATGAAATGGAGTTTATTAAGTGTTGAAGTGTGGGGGAGCAATGAGGCAGCTCAGCAGGTAAAGGTGTCTCCAGCAGAACTTAATGACCTGAATTCAACCCCCGGGACCCACATAGTGGAAAGAGAGACTCATCAACTTCCACAGTTGACCTCTGGTATCCATACATATGCCTCATGGCAGATACATGCTAGATAGACAGACAGACAGACAGACAGATGGACGGACAGACAAAGATAGATAGATAGATAGATAGATAGATAGATAGATAGATATGATTAGATAGGAGACAGACAGACAGACAGACAGACAGACAGACAGACAGACAGACAAGCAAAAAGTGGAGGATACTGACAGAGAGAAAGAAATTGTGTTACTAGAGACAGACGGGGAGGCAGGAAGAGACAAGGGTAGACGGAGGTCAAAGGACACAGGGTAGAAACGGACATGAGCACCATGCACAGGAGAGCTGAAGTCAAACTACACTATGCTAGAAGTTTGGGTTCAACAAGCAAGAAGTTTGTTGTTCTTGCCACAAAAAAGAGCTGAGATAACTGAATTGATGCTAATATAGTCCATGGTAGTGACTGTATTATCTACATGTATCACATAATATTCTGTAAAACAAAATACTTAGAGAAACAGAGAGATCAAACAAAAGGATGATGCCCCCAAAATCATAAAGTGAGTCAGCACACAGACAGAAACATGTCCAGTGCTACACAAATCATGAAAACTGGTGACTGGGCCGGGCGTTGGTGGTGCACGCCTTTAATCCCAGCACTTGGGAGGCAGAGACAGGCGGATCTCCGTGAGTTCGAGGCCAGCCTGGTTTACAGAGTGAGTGCCAGGATAGGCTCCAAAGCTACACAGAGAGACCCTGTCTCGAAAAAAAAAAAAAAAGAAAAGAAAAGAAAGAAAGAAAGAAAGAAAGAAAGAAAGAAAGAAAGAAAACAGGTGACTAATGGCTTCACTGGACTGTGGCTCAAGGCAGCCCGTGAGCCTAATTTCCCAGTATCAGTCTTTCCAGGGTTCCACAGTCCATATCAAGTGGGCATTGTCCTTTTAGTTTCTAAAACTTAATTCCTACTGAAAAGTTGTGAAGAGCAGGAGTAAGGAGTAGATAGTCTTAGCAGGTAAACACGCTCATCTGTAATTCAGAGAAAGAAATATGTAATCTGAGTCTCCGGGAAGCAGGCACACCACACTGCAGGATAGAGACTCAATGCTCACCTCCAACTCCATTGAATCTGATCCCCAACTGAGCTACACAAATAAGCTAGAAGCAAATTCACAGGAACATTTGAGGCAATGATCTGCCTGTCCTTGAACTAATCTCAAGCAAAGAAGGAAGTGGGTATTCCATTTACACTAATTAACCCAATCTGGATGAGGCAGTTTCTACAGGCCACATGAAGGAGGGCTAGATGCCCGAAGTGGAGAGAACATACTAAGGGGAGGGCTGACAGTAAACAGGCAGTATTAGCGGCCAGCAAGGGAGTCCTTCTTTGCTTTTTTCATAGCTTGAGAACCTTTATAAGTTACTTTCATAAAAAGGTTGTGATGGGGGGATGTCCTTCTGTATATATGTTTCTCTTATTGGTTGATGAATAAAATGCTGATTGGCTGATTGGCAGGAAGAATAGGCAGGGCTAGGAAATGAGGAGAATTCTGGGAAAGGTAGGCAGATGGAGTCGCCACGTGAGCCCGGGAAAGAGAGGACGCACCAGGCTTTCTCTGGTAAGCCAAGACCACGTGGAAATACACAGATTAATAGAAATGGGTTAATAATTATGACTGAGCTAGCCAATAAGAAGCCCTAGCCACAGGCCAACAGTTTTATAACTGATATAGCATCTGTGTGTTCATTTGGAGCTGAAGGGTGTCGGGACCCTGCCACACCAGAAACAGTCTTTCAACAAGGTTGAATGAAACTAAGGCCACAAAATGTTTTTTTCAGAAACTAAAGGATAACCTTAGAGGTTGTCTGTCAGTATCAGTTTATAAGTCTGGAAAATGGGTCAGATCTGTGTCACGAAAATGAAATGCATTTGGGTGCTTCCACACCCACACCCTGGGACATGTTTATACTTTGGAGCCTTGTTTTAATAGAGACAGGGTGGCGACAGGCCCCCAGCAGTGGGAAAGTGCTGGCCGTACAGGCTGGCTTTTGAACTCTAGTTCCAGCTCTCCTGTAAATTAGTGTCATCACAGATGCCACCCAATCCATCTACAGCTCAACTTCCTCTCAGTTGAAGGGTCTCATTTCTGATTAAGCTCGGATTTCTGGCTAACTCCTAATTAGAAATAATGCACACTTGTTAACTGGAAGATTTATTATGGAGACTATTTAAAGCTGTGATTCTGGGCAAGCCAAGTCCCCAAAGCTCTTCCAAGATCATGATGACACATGAAGCTTTTTCCTCCAGAACCCAGTTTCACAAAAAGTTTCCCTGTGGCCAGAAATGTAAATAGCATGATGTTAGAACTTCTAAAATAACTGAAGAATTTAATTCAATTTCTCTTTAAGCCCAGATTCATTATTAAAATGGTGCAGTGTACCTACACACACGCAGACCCTCACTGTTGGACAGAGGAGTGGAAAATGACAGGAATGAGCCACTCTGCAATTCAATTAAAGAGGAGATTTCTAACCACGAAGCCCAACCGAGGAAGAAGACGATGGAAAAGAACGGTGAAAAACCAGGACTCAAGTCACAACCAGAAATGGAAATTCCTATAGTGTGAGAAGTGGGGGGTGTCTCCCCAAGCCAGCATACAGGTTTAGAGAATTAAACTTCCGTGTCTTGTTGAATTTCTCTTAATAGCTGTTGATTTAGGCAAAACACATAGAAATAATTTCCACAACCAGGTTGTTGACTGTGAGAACAGGAGGAATGTGAGATGAACAGACTTTGGCAGAGCAGATATAAAGCCCTCTGGGATGACACTGGATAAAACACAGTGCCTTTAGCAACCATGCTTTGACCTGGAGTTGGTTCTTCTCAAAATTATTAATAATGAAAAATACTTACACAGGATACAGCGGATTGCCAGGAAAAAAAAAATGCTCTTCTTTGAAAACTTTTTTTTTTTTTTTTTAAGCCACCCAGAGAAACCACACGGGTACAAAATGAAACAGCCCAGTCATTCATTTGTGGAGTGTGTAAGCTCCCCGAAAAAAACCTGAGCTGGAACTATTCCTCACACTAGAAGGTCATGTGTGGAGACACCTGAGAGACAGCTCCCAAGAAGCAGACCGAGCACACCTGTGGATCGAAGGCCTGCAGTTCAAGAGGAGGGACTTCTGCAATGCAAACTTCAAGTATCAAGAGGCTACCTGTTTCTGCAACCTAGACTTCTGTCAACAGTGGGATAGGCAGAAAATGGGGCACCGGACACAGCGGAGTCGGTTCAGCTGCACAGAATGAACTTGGAACTAGAGAGCATCAGATTCAGAAAGAACAGCATGGCACCCTCCCCTTCCTTCCTCTCCTCTCCTCTATAGAATCCAGACTGAAATTACATGCACACTTAATGTATGAGTGGATATGAAATTATCTGAAGGGGAAAAGGACAGTGAGCAGGTAATGAAACACATGCCACAGGGAAGCCAGTGAGGCTACTGGGGAGGAAGGAGACCAGCAAAAGTAGAGGGGGAGGGGATATGAGGGAGGGCTCAAGAAACAAGTCTGCATTTTCGTTTTGTATGTGAGTGTGTGTGTGTGTGTTTCCTTTTTGGATGTGTGTGTATGTGTGTGTGTGTGTGTGTATGTGTGTTTCCTTTTTGGATGTGTGTGTGTGTGTGTGTGTGTGTGTGTGTGTGTGTGTGTTTCCTTTTGGATGTGTGTGTATGTGTGTGTGTGTGTGTGTGTGTTTCCTTTTGGATGTGTGTGTGTGTGTGTGTGTGTGTGTGTGTGTGTGTGTGTGTGTTTCCTTTTTGTGTGTGTGTGTGTGTGGTGTGTGCTTTTTGGATGTGTGTGTGTGTGTGTGTGTGTGTGTGTGTGTTTCCTTTTTGGGTGTGTGTGTGTGTGTGTGTGTGTGTGTGTACTTAACACAATCTAGAATCATCTGGAGAGTTATGTTATCACGTTGGCCTTTGCTCATGTCTGTAGGATATTGTCTTGATTATTAATTAATGTAGGAAGGTCTAGCCCCTGTGGGCAGCACTATTCCCCAGGCAATTCTCAGAACAATTCAGAGAGAAGAAAGCCAGCTAAAAGCAAGAGAGGACTGTTGTATTTACTCGCCCTTTGCTCCTGACTATGGATGTGAAAGCTGATTGAGTTGGTGTCTGGACTTTCTTGAAATGCTACACTGTAACTTTTAATTGAAGGACGAATGAACCCTTTCCCAGCCAAAGTTGCTTTTTGTTGGAATGTTTTATCACAACAGGAGAAATTAGAACAGCACAACAGAAGCATATAGACATAAAATGCCATAATTAAACCCATTACTTTGTATCTTAAAAAATTACTTCAAAAGCAGCTAAGATTTTAAAAGGTTAAAAAATGTTTTTCCTTTCTTCCCGGTAAACATCTAAATAAAGCTTAAGATTTGGCTCAAAAACACAGTATATTTCTTTTGCAATGTTAATGGTATGTAAGTTTCATGTGCAGGGCTGGTCCTGATACACTAACATCATCATCAACAGTGGTGGTGGCGGCATTAGAGAAATTGCGCAAGAGACTGGCAAAAATTACATTTTTAGGTACATTCAAACAGAGGAAGGAGTAAACAGAGAAACTTACTGTTCAAGAAACAGGGAAAAGAGGGGGATGGGGTACCTGCTGGACACTGCAACACTAGAAGCCTGGGTAGCTGCTGGACACTGTGACAGGTACACCCAACAAGTGGGGGGAACCAGACAAGGAAGCCAAAGGAAGTGGGAGCCAAGGCTCCTCTGGGACACAACGCTGCTTGGGGATGAAAGTAAAGTTTACACAAAAGTCCTTTCACGGGCAGAAATCAGAAAGACACTAGACACAGTGACAGCAAATGCAAGCTTACTCTGGAGTTGGCACCCTCTCCTCTCAAGAGTTCAGAGCTCAAGAAAATACAGCCACACTCACAAAGCCACAAGTCACGAGTTCCTGTGCACCCTCCTTCACCAATCTTGCAAGTTCCTGACACAGTGCATAGAAGTAGAGGTTTTTCCCTCCTTCTGGCTCCATGGGAGCTCAATTTTCAGAGCCTGTGTAACTTTAAAGAGAGTTGCAGAGGAAATAGAGGAAGAATGGGGGGGGGGGGAAGATGTTTCCAGAAGAAACCATTTTAACCTGAGCATCTCCAGCCCCTTCCTTCACAGACCACATTTCCAGTGGCTTTGCTACACTTGAACAAACCCTTGGACCCAGTAAGACCCATCCACACATAAGTGTAGTTATAAACTACAGCTCTAACCCAGTGAAAGAGATGAGGCCACAGACCGGAAGCCTGGCTTATCCACTTGGTGAGGTAGAACACAGACCTAAGAAGAGGCAGAGGTGAGACGACTCGCTTCTTCAGCTGAAGGGGACCTGTCACTACCACGAGAGCACACACCCTGCACATAAGCGATCTTCACGTGAAGGGAAATCAACCCTCCTGAGGCTGAGTATGCTGGCTACCGCAGACATAAAAGCCAGAAAGCTCTGTGAGACCAAGCAGGGCCAGCAGAGGCGGAGAGCAAGGCAAAGAGCACATGCAGAGGGTGAATTCTGTTTTGTCTTGCTTCGTTTCCTTTTTTGTTTTTGTGCTGGAAACTAAACCTAGTACCCTATGTGTGTGAGGCAGTGCTCTACAAATAAGACGTTTCCTGCCCTCTCGGAGCACTTGTTTTATATAAAAATGTAATGGCAGGCTAAAGAAAGAGACTGGCTTTTCATAAAATACACATTAATGTATTAAGCATCAAGCAATAAGGGATGTAATATTAAAATGCATGTTGTCTACACAGCAGCAGGTTAACTCTTTGGACCCTGGAGTATCCATCCATTCAAAGAGGAAGCACAAACAAGTTAGCAATATAACTGCCAAGCTTACAAAGCAGACCGGAGCTCTGAGGCCAGAGCTCAGGCTGGAGCACAGAGGAGCCACTGCGCTGAGGGAGGCTCTTACCAGGCAGTCTGAACTTGCACGGTCAGCGACCCAAGCTTAGGAACTGCAGACAGATGAGTGTTCTGCAATTATGGGCTGCATACTAAGTACTGTTAGATAAGGTCATTAAAAGGTGCTCATCTCAGGTTAACCCTTCACTGCAAGTACTCCTTCATGTCACTTCACGTTAACGTTTAATGGATGACGCTGTAGACCACACACAGTTCAGCTGTTTGATGGACAGCTGTTAGACCCTTCTCTGTGCCAGCAGTCATTGCCCTACAGCAAGAGGAAGGGATATTCTCAAGCTCCATAAAAGAACTGGAGACCAGTGTTGGGTGTGTGGAATGATACTGGGGCCACTCCGGACAATCGGGCAAGTCAGGCCTGCTATTCTCCCACAGGCCTGCAGAGCTCTGTCAATCATGCAACATCTTCAGCAAATCTTCAGCTGTCATCACCACAGCTGCTTTTGGCAACTCACAGCTGCCGAGAGAGGGGCCCACTCGGCTGCCCACACCTGGGGAGACTCCTTTCCAGTGATGAGAATCACCAGTACAACTGTCATGGCTGCAGCTTCATCACAAAAAGCCCACACAAAGCCAGAGACCACAGTAAGTACGCTCTGTTCCTTTAAGAAAGAAAGACGAGAGCTGAGGTAGAACTGAGGGACGCCCAGGGAACGGAACCTCTGCAGGGAGAACCAAAAGGAAACACCAGGAAGACACTACCATCAGAGAAGCACACAGCAGACCGTGAGGACAGAACCGGCAACAGTGGACATCCGAGGAGGTGGAGAGGAGGCACCAAGTTCAAACAACCCGGAGCGTGTGTGACTGACAGCCTTTCCAAAATCGCCAAGACACAAAATGAAAAGTCCAAACAACGTGAGATCCACAAGGCTCGGGCCTGCAGTGTGTGCCACAGTCTAATTACAGAAAATACAACATTTTAAATAATCCAGAAAAGGGATACGTTACATACCAAAGAATTAAAGTGAGAATAAAAGCAGATTTCTTGCCAAAACCCACATGAGCCAAAAGCCGATGACAAGGTGTCATGCTCACGTGTGACAGTTGGTCTTGAGTCAACCTGACTGAGTTGGAAAACGCCAAGGACACTCGGAATGTGTACTTAGGGGTTTGGGAGGCACACCCCAGCTTGCAAGCACAGGCATGTGCTCTTTGGTTCCTGTCCACCAAGAGGCGCTCCACTGTGCATTCCTGCCACCAGGATGACATGCATCAGCAGAGTTCCACAGCAATGTCACACACCAAGCACACACTGAAACCACGAGCCAGAACAGAGCCTTTCTCACTCCATGTCACTCTCCAGGTGTTTGTCACAGTGACTAAATGTCTGCTAACCTTAAGGGGGAAATATACTGGCAGCGTAGAATTCTTGAAGGAAATATCTTCAATCAGACAGAAAAAATGGGGAAGAATTATCTGCCACAGATCTGCACTTAGCACACAGACATTTCTCCAGGAAGAAAAATAAAACCAGACTGAAACATGGACCTCACAAAACAGAACTAACAGAGCTAGGAATGCCAGAATGTTAAACCTGGCAGACAGAAACACTCTAAATGTAACTGGCTTTATAAGGCAAAAATAAAAATGCACTGTTGACTCATAAAACAAAGTTTTGAAGATTGTGGAACTGTATATCACTATCTCAAAAAGATGGACCGACAGTATTTTAGAAAGTAACTTTACTATGCACTAAACATATGCAGCGTAAGTTTAAATGTATACACTATAGACATCTGTATCACTTAATAATTAGCAAAGATATGTCAGTCAGCCTCTAACAGGCATAAAATGGAATTATTAAGGAAAAAAACTCAAGCACACTCTGAGCCAGGAAAAGGAGGTAAAGAGGCCCAATGTGACACAGAAAACAACTAGTAAATGGTATTCAGATTCAACCAGAGTGCTAACTGCCTGGAGTACAGCTGATCCGACCAACTGAGCACTGTGGACTACAGACTTACAATGTAGAGTCAGCATCTTATAGAGGAAAGGAGATGGAGTTAACGGCTAAGGAACTAACACCACGCAAGCATTTCTCAAAAGAAACCTGAGGTGGTATGTAAATATTAGATGAATTAGACCAGATCAAAGAACAGTTACTAGACAGAAGCTAATCAGGAAGATAATGACGTCCATGAAGGCAAGTACATCTAAACAGCAGAACTGGCAAGATGGGCAAGTCCGTAATCACGGATAAAGGTTAATACTTCTCTTGGTAGTCAGTTAAATATGGAGGGGGAAAAAATCAATAAACATATAGATGGCAAACACTATCATCAATACCCTGATACAACCAACATTCCTTGGGAGTGGACTCTACCAAACAAAGGTCAGATTAGGCCTTCGAATATATACACAATATTCAAAGCCAGATGATATTCTGAGCCACATGAGTTTCAAAGTGATTTGGAAAATTGACGTCAAGCAAAAGGTCCTCACCACCATAGCCGAAACACATTAAAAATCAATAAGCATGAAATTTGGCAAGTTCTCAAATGACTCAAAAAATAACATACTTCTAAACAACTCATCATAAATTATAAGGAAATCAGAAGGCGCTGCACAGTGAAGAATCTAAAAATGGGAGAGTCCGTTGACGATGGAGAACAGAGTGTTTGAAGGCAATGAACAGATATACTAACCTGTGCTCCATTTAGAAAGTAATGAGAATTCCATGACCAGCCTAAGAGTTCTCCTCAAAAGGTGTAAAAGGACAGAATAAATTCACCCCAGAAATCAAGGGTCTCCAGACAAGGAGTACGGAGTGGGGGAACAGAGAGACAGAAAGAGAGAGACTGACTACAGACTGGCTCACATGATCATGAAGTCCAAGAACCTGGAGAGATGGCAATGAAGGCTTGAGAAATCTGAGTACAGAAAACATCGCAGAAGAGCCAGTCAGTGGGAAACAGAGGAGCCCGTCAGTAGGGAACAGAGGAGCCCGTCAGTGGGGAACAGAGGAGTCCGTCAGTGGGGAACAGAGGAGTCCGTCAGTGGGGAACACCGCGTCTCCTCTGAGGCAGCAGTCATCTTACTCAGATTCTCCATTAACTGCATGAGGTCCACTCTTACCAGGGAGGGCAACAGTTATTCAAAAACACCGCCAGACACACCCAGAATAATGGGGGACCCTGTGTCAGGATAGCCCACGGCCCAGTCAACTTCCAACACTACGCACTAATACAGCCTGCCACCTGTATACACTCTCCTGAGACATTCATAGTCACCTGTATACACTCTCCTGGACCATTCATAGTCACCTGAATACACTCTCCTGGATCACTCAAAGCTACCTGTATACACTCTCCTGAGTCATACATAGCCAGCTGTATGCACTCTCCTAGGCCATTCATAGTCACCTGTATGCACTCTCCCACACACCACAATGCAACCGTTTGCACAGGACCTGGAGCACATTCACTCCTCTCTCAAAAGAGAAGGATAAATCCCTGACTGATGTCCATTCTTCTGGTCCTTGGGCTCCAGTAACTTAAATTATAGCACCAAAAAGACTTCAATACTAGGAAGTAAAGTAAAAGTATCTCATGTTACACAGTGAGAAACAAAAGAAAGCAAAGATACCCGCTTTACATGTATCACCGACTGGTAAGAAAACTCACGTGCAGCTGTAGCTCTTGCCCATGTCTGGCCACCTGCTCACAGCCTGTATTGGCGGTCACCATCTTCACTACCCATTCACAGTCCCTTTGCTGTCAGCAACTGCTTTCAGCTGGCTGTGACTACTTACCCACCAGGACAACCCTAATCCCTGCTTCTAAAGTGCCAGTTTCTGCAAACCTTACCCACTGAGCTCGGCAGTATGAAGAGCAGCCAACCCTAGAGGGTTGCCTGGACCCTGACTCTCTGTGCCTCCAGTGCAGAACAGCGGTTCGCTTTCTACTGGACAGGAATCACCCAGGCAGGCACAGTCTCTCCTTTGCTTACTGATTCAGAGACAGGGAGAGTCACTTGCTCCTGAAGTGGCCGGAAGCAAGCCTTAAGAGTCTATGCAGTTAGCAGTTCCTGTCCCGGGAACCCCTAGGGAACAGGACACAGAAGTCTTGCTAATGGTCATTAACATAGTAGCCAAGACCATCCCCATCTTTGATTCCAGGACCCTCTGAACCCTCACAAGGGCAGAGACAGCACCACACACTAGGTGCTGACAATGAGCAGTGCAGATTCCTGGGGAATCCTGCCTGGGCCCTTCAAGGTTCAGCCACCAAACTGGCATTGTAACTGAGTCTCCAAAAGACTACTCCACTATGATTCTGGAAAGCATGGAAAATGGTAAAGTCAGTGAACCTCATAAACTTGGGACCAATGCCACGCTCCTGTGGTTGTGACCTGAGTTCCTCGATTACCATGAAACAGGTTCACTGACCCACAGGACATCACAGTAGTGGTTAAGGAACTCTGTGACCCATGGATGGCAGTCTGCACATAACTGCGTGTAGGGAAGAACATCCGTGTGACGGTAAGAACACAACTCTGCCCTTTCCATAAGTGCCCCAATGGAACCACCCTGCCATTAGGCAGCTGGCTGGTCATCCTAGGGAACAGCACTGCATTGAGGCCTCCATATTGGTGGGTACTGCTGGCATCCTGCACATTGAGCAGTGGGCACACGCAGGTCAGCCTTAGTGAGTGGGAATCCATAGCATAAGGACAACAGGCGTCAATCTCTTTCGGGATGGCTGAAGCACCATGGATGCAGAGGGGGAGGCAGGCTGACACCGCGTATGGATTTGCCCCCTGGAAGGATAGCAGACTGTCACAGAGGTTTTTCTTGTCCCGCCAGCTCCCGCCTGCCTTCTCAGTGCCGAATAAACACACAGAGGCTATATTAATTATTAATTAAACTGTTAGCCTATGGGTAGGGCTTTTGGTTGGCTAACTGTGTCTTAAGTATTAACCCATAACTACTAATCTATGTGCTTTCACGTGGTCTTGGCTTACTGGAGAATGTCTGGATCTGTTTCTCCTCTGGCAGCTACTTGGCAACTCCTTCAGGTCTCTCTCCGCCTACCTTTCCCAGAATTCTCCTTGTCTCCTGGTCCTGCCAATCTTCCTGCCTTCGTTAGCCAAACAGTGTTTTATTCATCAGCCAATATGAGAAACATATATACAGAAGGACATCCCCATCAGCTGACCAGAAAACAGACCCCCCCCAATCCGCATCACCATGATCTCTGCTGACATCACCCCTGGTGAGCAAGCACTTGGGGCACAGATGCCTTCGGGATGCTTGCCCATTCTTGTCCATTAGCACACATTAGTCCATTAGTCCATTAGTCTTTCCCAGGGTTCCTACCATCAGTTTTCTAACCCTGTTCTCCATACACCACAGACCGCCTAGCCAGACACTGGCCACAGCTTACCGTAAATCAGTCTGTATACACACGCCAGCCCTTTTCCTTCTGGGCAAAGAGAGTTGCTACTACACAGCTCACAGCTCTGCTTCCGGGAGGATTCCCCAGAACCAATACCCAGGAGAGTCCCAAAAGGGATCCATGCAAACAACAGATGACCACGTGGGGGTGGAGCCTGAGTATTGCACATATCGGGCCTTACTCATTTCTTCCTCTGTCAAAGGATCAGGAAACTCCCCCATCAAACCATAGGTGCAGGCCATGGGGGTCAGGGAGCAAGAATGTTGAGGTAGGCACGGTGGGTATTAGGACCATTTCTTCCTGGAACTTACTTGTACCTCAATGGCCTAATAACAAGTACATTCCTTTTATTTTGGTGATGGGTACTGGTGACGACATAGGAACACGAAAGGGTGAAGTTCTCTGCTCTAGTGTGTGGATTACTTGGAAAACCCCATCCTGGAAGATGGTTTCTCTGTTGCATCGGACAAATGGGAGAGGTGACTAGGATGTGGTACCCATCACTGCTCTCTTAAGTCTTTGAAGTCATTAGTGATGCACTGATTTAAAAGGCCTCCTGAGATGAGATGCTGCTTTGAATGTACTATCTTCAACGAGGCTTCACCCCTGCAAGGGCTCTTTCCATTGGCCCAAACAAGGGGTGGGGTCCACAGATTGAGAGTCCAAACCAAGGCTTCTATGACTACTGCACTTGAGTATTCCAAAATTGGGGAGAGAAACAGAGGATGAGTTTGGTGACCCACAAGCCCCACTGGAAACAACCAAAGCCAACACAATGACATTTTGAGTCTCTCAAACGATCAGCATCCAGTAGTCCCTGCACCCCCAAAGCTGTGATTATGTCCTTTACCCAGAGCACAGCTGCCCTGGTAAAAGACCACTGGTCCCTTGGAAAGGCTGGGGGTGGAAATCAAAGCATAAATTTTGATGGGTGCTGGAGGGCTACTGCTGAAGGGGACCCAGCCTGCCCTTCATTTAGAAGCTGTAAACTGCTCAGGCCTAGGAGTAGCTGAGGGCTACGATGCTCTTTTATTATTCTGCTTGGAACTTATTTCACCTGACCTTAAACTTTCTGCTTATGCAGATCAATTCTTTATTCTACTTCTGGGAACACCAAAATCAGTGAGACAGGCCACAGGTCTGCAGAAGCCAAACTACTCTGTCTGGCTGGCTCTGCTGCACATGCCCAACTCCTCACAGCTCGTCTTTTGACAGCAGAGTGCTCGGTGTTCAGGTTCCCGGATTCAATGGCTACAATTCCCATGATAAGTTCTGTCCTTAAAGTACACCACCAAGAGTTCTTCCAGGATGCCCGGGCTCCCCCGCCCAAAAAAAAAAAATGTATTCCCAACAATTTCAGTGAGTAGATCTTTTCATAAGGCGGCATCTCGTGTAGCCTGGGCTGGCCCTCTGTATCCCACGATGACTGAATTTTTCACCATCCCACAAGCTAGGATGGTATGTGCCGTCACTCCCAACCTCAGTGAGTGAATTTTTCTTTTTTTTTCCTGGTTTTTCGAGACAGGGTTTCTCTGCGGCTTTGGAGGCTGCCCTGGAACAAGCTCTTGTAGACCAGGCTGGTCTCGAACTCAGAGAGATCCGCCTGCCTCTGCCTCCCGAGTGCTTGGACTAAAGGCTTGCGCCACCAACGCCCGGCTAGTGAGTGAATATTAAATAACAAACAGGCTCAGGTTCCCATCTCCCTAAGCCTGCAGATCCCAACTAGGCCATCACACCATAGCAGGTACAGTCTTCCCAGTCTGCTCTAGAAACTGCATTTGGGGCCATGTTGCAGTTATCTTGGGGAGGTAGGGGTCTAGCAACACAGTTCTTCATAACCCCCCAAGTTCAAGTGCAGAATCCCTACTTAACGCACCTATGTCAATGAATTCACTCTGATCTAACTTTCTTTCCCTGTCGGGCCACACCCTGGCTATCAATTCCAACATGCACACCTAAGACTTCTGTCTGCAGACAACATGAAGCTCACACAGTCCTTTCAGAGCATGGCATGTCCTCACATGTCCTCCCTTTATGGGCTAACTGGGGCTTCTAGCCACAGACCTAGAGACAAAGTGTTGAGAGGTCCTGAGCACATGAAATTAATTCCCTGGGAAGGACAAGAAGAGGTCACTCATTGCAATTTAGGGTTCAGTCCCCACCTTCATCAGGGTTTTGTCCTATTTCCTGGTGTTGTGGAATATTACTTTAACTCTGCAAAGAATATATTACATTTGTTTCTGTTGCAGAATATTACTTTATGTAAAGGTGTGCTGCATTTGTTTAATTACTTTAAGGTGTGTTGCTTTGCCTGCCTAGGGCACCTGATTGGTCTAATAAAAAGTTGAACAGGCCAATAACTAGGCAACAGATGGATAGGCAGGGCTGGTGGGCAGAGAGAATAAATAGGAGGGATTTAGAAGAAAGAAGAGGACGAGGGAGAGAGAAAGACGGAGACACCTGGGGCCAACCAGCCAGACAGCCGCCAGCCAACCAGACATGGAAGAAACAGGAAAAGCAGAACATAAAGAGTGAAAGAAAGGTTAAAAAGCCCTCAGGCAAAATGTAAATAAAGAGAAACAGGTTAAATTAAGTTATAAGAGCTAGTAGGACGAGAATAAGATAAGGCTGAGCATTCATAACTAATATTGAGTCTCTAAGTCCTTATTTGGGAGTTGGATGGTGGCCCCAAGAAAGCCTGCTATATCCTGGTTCCAACTTTCAGATCTTATGAAATACATTCGGGTGGTGTGTCTCTAGATCCCACCCCTCACTGTGGTGTCCTGGAAGACCCACAGCAGCAGTGTTAAGTGCTGAAAACTAAGTGAAGACTCTGCAAACCCTGCAGGCGTGAACAGTGCATCTCTGCAACTTCCAGATTCCTGCTATTAAATTTTCAGACTCTCTGACCGTTCTCAGATCCTACTTTACACACCCACCAAAGGTCTGCCCTGCTAATAGTGTCTCTTTAAAAGAAAAGAGACTCGTTCACCAAGAGAGACACATAAAGTACTTTCCTGCTCGCATTTTTCCTAGATGATATAAAACTTATTCTAACCACTAATTTTCATTTCCCCTTGAATTAAAAATACCAGAGTCCTCAGCACATATTTTTCATGTGATTCTGACTTCAGCATGAATCACCTGTAATTTTTTTCACCTCCACACCTAGTAAGTAACTGAGGGCCAACTCTAATAACACTTCAGACATATATAAACCAAGTCCACACAGTAGAGCATGATTACTTTTGAATGTCACAGGCAGAAGTCGTTTTCAGAAATGCACCTTCATCTCTTAACTCCCTGTCCAAAAGCAGTGGAGATGGGCGAGGTCTTCATCACCTGACACCTTGGTGAACCAAGGATTCCCACGTGTTCGAGTACTGTAAGGTCGGCATCCCACAGAAATGCCGGCTGGTCCTGCATCTCTACTGAGTCAACTAATGTAATTAAACTCAAACAATGTTACCTCCTGGGAGACAGGAATGACACTCGGTTTTATTTGCTCAACTTCCTTTCCTTATGTATACAAATTCCTTAAATTGTGTGTCAGTCTTCAGTTGGTGTTTTTATATTTCATACTGAACCTTAAGCAACAATACCAGCCAAAAGAGGAGCTCGCCAGGGTAACCAACAAGTAAAAACCTAGCCCCAAACTACACGTGACTGAAGGGGCAGGAAGGGCACCCCTGGGGCTACCTAACAAGTGTCTCTGGTGAAAACAAGTCAGGTACACAGTTCCTCCTCTGTATCCGTCAGCTCTGGGGGGCTGTGGCACTCTGAGCTTGCCATGGATGGCACTGACTCCCAGGAGCTGTCAGCTCAGCTTCGTGAATAGGGAAATGCATCTCTTAACCACACCTGCAGACCAGTCATGTCTTCCTGGGATCACACAAAAGGTCACAGACTCGCACAGTATACACACCCACCCACCTTCCTGTCGAGGGTCTCCAGGAGGGAAGTCCCTCTGCAAGAGCAGATTCATCTGCTCTATGCTCAAGTATGACCCTACAAGACAGTAACATTCTATCAAGTGGGAAAAAGCAGTTACATTCAGCAACCAAAACATGGAAATACACAAAAACACACCTAGATACACTCACCAAATCAAGTGTGGGGGGTTATGTTCTGGTTGTCTTTCACTGTCTTTTCACTGATTTTTTTGTGCAGAAAATCCAATTTCCCAAAAGCAATATGTTCAGGCACAGGACACAATTTAGTGAATGGTTTGTTTTGTTTTCTACTTTCCCTTTGGGCATGACTGGCAATTCACAAGCCTGAAACTGTAGCAGCATCTGTGTAAGTTAACTGGGCTACTAGAAACAGTGTGGTCCACTAGCTGGTGACACTCTTGTCTAGGATACAGTGCTCATTATAGTTAACGCCGTTTATACAGCGCCTCTTCAGATCTACTTCTCACTCAGCTAAGGACTCAATCTTCCCACATTTATAAGCTCTCACTGCTCTGGAGCTACCTTGTTAAAGGCGGGAGCCGATTCTAGGCTTCAACCTGCAGATTCATCTCACAGAACTTAAGACGGTATCCAAAAGTACTGAGTAGATGGGTTTTAATACATGAGGGACATGTTAGATAATCTGAACTGGAATGACCCACAAATGATTTCTTCCACAGAGCTGACGAAGAAAATGGGAGAGTCGACACTAAGAAGAATGTCACCCACTGCGGAAGGAAGACAACTGCCAGAGGAACTCCAAAAACTTCATGCTACTTGAACAGCAGTAGCAAAAACTGCAAGTCAACTTTCTTCTAACTTGAAATCAGCCGAAGGCTTGCAATATCCAGGGAGCATCACTGACAGGAAGAACAGAGGCTCGGAGACACTTCAGCACCTCTTACCCTGACCCTGTTCTTCCCAGCACTGGTGACCTGAAAATCCAGCATGTTCAAAGCACAGTGAACCCCAGCAGCCAGACAGCCACCCAGTAACTCTTCTGAAGGCCCATTCTCAGAAGCTGCCATTCAGCTGCTCGCTGGAAATGCTGCCCCAGTGCTAACCTGCATTAGGTCTGACTCGGGTTGCCACAAGAGCAGCCTTTCACTAGAAAGCCTCTGTCAAAAACAAACAGGGCCAGCCTTCTTAAAACTCAGCTGCCAGAGGTGGTGGTGACAGCTAACATATAAAGACAAGCTGTGGAAGAATTCATGTTTTTGTTTTGGTTTTTGTTTTGTTTTGTTTTGAAGATCCAACATTTTCCTGAAAATCTACAAAGCCAAGTTTGTTCATAGAACTGTACAGATGTTCAGTATCGTGTGTGTGTGTGTGTGTGTGTGTGTGTGTGTGTGTGTGTGTGTGTGTGTAAAACAACCCAAGATGGCCCTAAGACTTTGCCTCTGGCTCTGCACGAGTAGCAAATGAAGGCTAAGGCAGAGTTACACACTGTTCACAGGAGCACTGTGGGCACACACCATCACTCAGAGATCCTTGGCAAAGGCTAGGTGTATCAGTTCTATGCATTAATGGATAACTGTAGGTGGCCAATAATCTATACAGACTTCAGTGGCTGCACATAAGTAAAGACACAGAGTGTACATAATACACCAAGAACTAGGTTAATATGAAAACAAACAGCAGCAAGACCAAATCCTAGAAAAAAAAAGGGGCAAATATCCAAAGAGAACTCATTTAATATATTTTTACATGTCCAGTTTTTAGCAAAAAAGCTGAGACAGACAATAAACAATGGAGTACAGTGTGTACAGATGGGCAGGGGACAGCACCAGCTGGACGAACCCGTCAAAACTGGCAACCTCAAAATTCTTATAGAAAATGATCTCTTTGTTTCAGCGTATATATTTGGATTGTTTGTCAAAAATCAGGTGTTCATAGGTGTGTGGGTTAATTTCAGGGTTTTCAACTCGATTCCATTGGTCTACCTGTCTATTTTTGTGCCAATACCAAGCTGTTTTCAGGACTACAGAAATACTCTCGAAGAGTTCATAGAAATTGTATTTCAGTAAAGGGGAAAAACTTTGATGTTAATTTCAGTGGGATAAATTATAATTATACTGGCAATAATAAAACAATCAAATGTGGACAAGGGTATTGACAATAGCCCACAGCCCTTAACAGTCAAGCTACAAACTTCCCTGATATACTGTTACTCAAACTGTAACAATTCAAAACAGGGATCACATACAAAGTATTTACAATCTTGCCTAACAAACTTCCCAATGAAAAACAATATGGGGGTAGCACCAAAATGCAAGCAGCAGCCATCTCAAAATAACAGTAGAGGTAATTTTCTACCTTAACTAATGATTTCTACAATGAAACAAAGCGATACAACAGTCATTTATGATTGAATTTTAAAAGCTCTGAGCAAACCAGGAGCCAAAGATAATTTCCTCAATGTGATCAAAATGATAAATAAATAACAAATAAATGATTACATGCTTTTTTAAAAAGTAAACTACTAGTAACAAATGTCTCCTGTGACTACTTATTCAACATAACTAGAGGTCTCAGCCAGTACAATGTGAAGGGAAAATGCAGACAGCTGGGAAAATAGGAAATAAAACTGCCTCTATGGGTGGAATACATGAATATACAAAAACCCCAAGGAGTCCACAAAAGTCACAAGTGAATTGGCCAACACTGTAGGATTGGAGAACAGTATGTAAACACCAACCTATTTATAGCAGTAATTAGAAATGTGTAAGTTCATAGACACCATTTATAATAGCACCAAATGAACAAACATACAAATATAACAAGACAAACACAAGATGTTTGTTTCTGCTGAAAGCTGAAACACAGTTAAGAGAAACCTAAGTCCTGAGTGAGCAGAGGCATCAACTTGCAAATTATGAGACATCTAAGACGCCACTCACCCAAAACTGATTTATAGCTTAGATGCAGTCCTAACAAAATCCCCGCACTATTCTAGAGAAGGCAAACTGCCTCTAAGAATTACATGGGAAGAAAAGGAGCTATAACATCTGAAACAATTGGAAAAATAACCAAGCTAGAGAATTCAGCTTTCCTGATTTCAAGACATACTACGAAATAATATAGCAGAGTGATTTGCACCAAAGGACTGACAACAGATCCACAGTACAATACCTAAGACTACAAAAGGTCCAGAGAAGACCAGAAAGTCTTTGCAAACTTGGGTCATGTGTAATGGATTTCATAAAACTGGTTTCACTCATTCCTTTCAAGTGTCAGGAAAATAAATAAAAGACTCAAAACACTTGTGAACATATACACACTGAGATATATATTGAGACATATATTGCACACACACATATATGTATGTATGTATGTATAAAGCTAAGGTCTATGTCCAGAATGAACAAAACAAATTTAATTAGACAATAAAAACTCAATAAAATGGACAAAAGCTTTGAATAGATGCCTCACAGAAGAACACAGAGATGGCAAATGGCAGCACAGGAAAATGTCTTATATACTCGTTAACTAAAAACTCAAATAAAATCATCTGTGAGAACCAGGTGTAGAGGCACAGGGCTGCAATCCCAGCCTCAGGAGGTGATGGCATGAGAATCAAGAGTTCAAGACTAGCTTCAGCAAAGAGCTAACTGGAGGCCATGTTGAGCTATTTGAGAGAGTGTCTCAAATTTTTTAAAATACGAAAAGCCAATGAGTCCTGCTAAAGCATGAGCTAAAATGCCAAAAGCTGACTGATGCACAGCAACCTGAACCACCAGGCCTTACTCGCTGGAGTGCAGCACACAGCAGCCACCATGGAAAACAGTCATGCTACAAAGTTAGCCATGCACCTGCCACCTGGCCCAACCTTCCACTTCTCAGTATTGAACCAAAGGAAATGAAAACTAATGTCTCTTAAGGCTTAAATATGAATGTACCCCAAAATGAATTTTTATAGCAGCTTCATTCCAAAATATGAAACTTAGAAACAACTAAATGTCCACCCAGTCGTGAGGGAGTACACTGTGGTCTACTCACGTAAGCAAACGTCACTCCCCTTCTAATGGAGGCACAAGTGTGGGCACAGGCACCAAAGAGGGTGAACTAGAAAAGCACTCGGTGAGATACAGTCCACCGACACAATTCCAGAGAGGGGGGAACGGGCAGGGAATAAATCTGTAGCGATCCAGGATGGTGCCAATGAACAAACTGGTGATGTCATGTGACCAGGCACTTGTCAGAGTTCATACAAAGATACACTAATTTAATTAGTGGAAGCTTCGCCGTAAACTAAAATGTGAAAGGAAATGTCCTTTGAGAAAATGTGCTTAGCTCCAACTCAAATAAACTAAACGAGTTCCTGGAAACTTGAGTAAGAAAGGAGACACAGAGAAACCAAATCCCTAAAACATTACCAAATCTAAAAGAAAAGAGTGTGATTAGCAAGAAATGGACACGGATACAGAGTGGCCTTTCAAAAGTTTACATTGTACAGAGAGAGAAAAGTTAAAGCAAAGTTACAAGGAACAGGTTGCCAGTGGGCGCTGTGACTGTGAACCTTATAATTTACACTTTTTCCTCCTTTTTCATAGGCAGAAACATCTCACCCACCTCAACCCATTCCTACTTGGCTGGGTCATCAAGAAAGAGTCCCTTCCGTTTTCTTTATTCATAAAAATTGTATACACTTTACAAAACTGACAGCAGCGGGGTGTTCAACATAAAGCGCCCCACCAGGCAAATTCCCGTCTTTCCGTTCAAACTTGAGACAAGTTAAAGATCGTCTCTTTTTTTTCACTGCCACAGACACAAGAGAACAATGTTTCTCTGAACGATTTCCTATCAGCAGTTTCCTTTTTCTGTGAAGTAACAAGATTAAATTAATTTAAAAAAAAAAATCTCAAAATCCCAGGGCTAAAAACCTGCTAAGACGATACATCTTCCCCACGTCACCAAAGAGGTAGGACTTCACTTTCATGTTTATTTCATTTGGATTATGCCGTCCCTAGGCAACCAGTTCCCATTTCACAGCCCACAGAAACACCTCCCAGCCATCCTGGGGGGGAACACAAAACTTCCTCCCGGGGCAGTTCACACACGCTATCATCACACTGCACGGGGCAGTTCACACACGCCATCATCACACTGCACGGGGCAGTTCACACATGCTATCACACTGCACGGGGCAGTTCACACACGCTACCATCACACTGCATGGGGCAGTTCACACACGCTATCATCACGCTGCACGGGACAGTTCACACACGCCATCATCACACTGCACGGGGCAGTTCACACATGCTATCATCACGCTGCACGGGACAGTTCACACACACTACCATCATACTGCACGGGGCAGTTCACACACGCTATCATCACACTGCACGGGGCAGTTCACACACGCTACCATCACGCTGCATGGGGCAGTTCACACACGCTATCATCACGCTGCACGGGGCAGTTCACACACGCTACCATCACGCTGCACGGGGCAGTTCACACACGCTATCATCACGCGCTGCACGAGACAGTTCACACACACTACCATCATACTGCACGGGGCAGTTCACACACGCTATCATCACACTGCACGGGGCAGTTCACACACGCTATCATCACACTGCACGGGGCAGTTCACACACACCATCATCACACTGCACGGGACAGTTCACACAGGCCATCACACTGCACGGGGCAGTTCACACACGCTATCACACTGCACGGGGCAGTTCACACACGCTATCACACTGCACGGGGCAGTTCACACACACTATCATCACACTGCACGGGGCAGTTCACACAGGCCATCATCACACTGCACGGGGCAGTTCACACACGCTATCATCACACTGCACGGGGCAGTTCACACCCGCAGCGTGCAAACGAGCTCCTGAGACGGCGGAGGGGGAGGGGGGATGTGGAGGGGGTGGGGATGCACAGTGAGGACCCTCAGCTGGGAGGAGGACGAGGAGGAGGAGGAAGACGAGGAGGAGGAGGACGGGGAGGGGGAGGACGGGGAGGGGGAGGAAGACGAGGAGGAGGAGGACGGGGAGGGGGAGGGACGGGGGGAGGAAGACGAGGAGGAGGAGGACGGGGAGGGGGAGGAAGACGAGGACGAGGAGGACGAGGAGGAGGACGAGGAGGAGGACGAGGAGGAGGACGAGGAGGAGGACGAGGAGGAGGAAGACGAAGAGGACGAGGAGGAGGACGAGGAGGAGGACGAGGAGGAGGACGCGGCGTCCTCTGCGGGAGACGCAGCGGGCGAGCATCCGCCACCAAGCTCTCCCCTCGGCGGTCTGGGTCGCCCGCGCGCGCGTCACGTGACCGGCGCTCCGGGAGGACCCGCACTGCGCACGCCAGCACCACCGCCGGCTCCCAAAGGACTGAAACCGGAAGGGGCTTGCCGCTCGGCGCCGGCGGGAACCGCGGCCGGTGCGGCACTTCCGTTCCGCCGGAGCCCCAGCCGCGGCGCGGCCAGCACGCCAGCCTCCCCTCTCCACCCGCGACCACGCAGGTGCAGATCCACACGGGCGGGGGCCGGAGCTGGGCGCCGCCGAGGCCTCGGGGCTGGAGACAGCTCGGCCACGTTCCCACCCGGGGACGCCCGCGCGCGGCCGAGCCCCGGACCCTGGTGGCGAGCACCCATTTACCTGCTCCCGCCGCCGCCGCTCGCGGACACCTGCGCAGGACGCGGGCCGGCACCGCCTCCCTCCCTGCGGAGATCCCGGCCCAGGTACCCAGGTTGGTGCTGCCCACGCACCACCAGCGTCCAGGTCCTGCTCACCGGAAGTTGATTTCCAGCAAGGCCCGCCCAGGCCTGCGCGCCTGCGGAGCCCGTGTCACCCTGGGCGAGTCACGTGACCCCGGCGTGAGGCCCGTGCGAGCCTCGTTTGAGGAGGAGAGGAGAGGAGGGACCTGTGAAATGGGCTGACCTGATTTGCACTGCCCTGGGCATCCTCAGAAGCTGCAGCTGCTTTTGTCCTTTGTCCTGAGCGGCTGCCCCATGCAGAACAAATCTCAACGCCCAATGTCGCTCCCATCGGGGACAACGCAGGCTGGGCCACGAGAAGACAGCCTCCTAGCTGGGTGGCCCTCGGGTGACTGCACTCTGCGGTAGTGGGCTTTGGCCTACGCTTTTCCTGGCCTTCCTCAAGAGCTGCTTCCCACTTAAGGTTCCCCTTCTTTCTCGGTGACAGACCTGTAAAACCGTCTACCCAACAGGGCGTGTCTCCTGTGCGGAACTGGAATCTGCCATGCGGAGGAGCCTTCTAATCCCTTCACCGCTCTGGAGCAGCTAAAAGTGAGATGTGAAAAAAAGCAGCCATACGACAGGCTCAAGAAACGAAACGATTGATGGCGACGTCGGATCCTAGTGACTTAGCAGCTCTCTCAAGTCCCTGGACGAGCCATAGCTGAAAGCTTGTCTAGACCGCTATGGATGTTGAAGATGTCTGCCCTAGGACTGTCGCTCTTGTTCTCCACTCTAATCATAGCAGTTCAGCCATACTCTGTTGAAGGCTGTTGGTTTCTCAGCTGCTGCGACATTCTTTTCTCACACGTGACGGGCTCTTGTTTGAAAGGGAGAGTGGTTGTGTAGAGTACCATGCCTGTTGTGTGGACATGGCCAAGAGGTAGCAGCACACTTGCCCGGATGATCTGGATAACATTCACTTAGCAGTTTTTATCGAATGTATAACAAGTCTGGGACTGAACCAGACACATTCAAGAGTTGTTTGACTTCGTAGTGCTCTGGGTCTTTTGAGTGTGGGCCCCTGGATGACGACTATTCGTCAGATAAAGAGCATTCCTAAACATCTTGGGAATTGCTTTTCTCTCTTCCACTGAACAAAACGGACTGAACTTTATATAATTTCTAAACTCTGAGTGGGAAGTTATTATCAACAGGATCCTGTCAAGCTTTCACTGAGCAGGACAACCTGAAGTCTTGAGTGGACAATTACAATGCTGAGGAGATCAGTACCACAGAGCAATAATGAACAGCACTTTATCTCTTCTGAACCTTTTTCTTTCCCACCCCTTTCTTTGCACAAACAAGGGTGTTTCTGTTACAGGAGTTTGATGCTTTCTTACACATATTTTTTAATGTCTGTTGAACAAGTGAAGGGCCACTTTTTGGGCGTCCAGCAAGGTGCTTGCCATGTCTCCATGTAGACTGAGCAGTCTAGTAGTTAGAAAGGGAAAAAAGTTTAATAATCATTTCTTAAACTGTTATCAACACCTTTGTGTCAGCATGTCTCTTTTCTCTCTGTGCCTGACACCCTAATGACTTTGGCTTTCCATCAAAACATCTGTTTGCTTACTCTGTCACACCTAATCCAAAATTCAGTATTACATGGACTTCATGGTAATAATGGTAACAACCATAAAGCATTTTGTGTGCCTATGGCATTGGGCAAAATAGAATAAAATTCTATTCTCTTAATTTGTACATTGAATCTACAATATAGGTATATTAATTTAATCACTTCAAATAAGAATACAAACTCAGGGAGGGTAATTTAACATGCTGCAGAGCAAGATGGAAACTCAGATTTGCCCAACAGAATGACTGACTATTCCCTGCTGCACGCCACTCCACTTTTCAAATCACTGTTTATTAGTTATCAGAATCTCACCTCTGAAATTCCTCATAGAAATCTGTGTATTTTTAACTTTAAATTTTCAATGTGCTCATACTTTATCACCTATTACCATGATGGACTTTAAAGTATTTTCACAACTTAGAAAGGAAACCTCATGACCTTCAGTAGTCACCCCCTCCTTCGTCTCCTGACACCTCTCCTCAGCCCTAGGCAACATCAATCCACTTCCTGTCACACTTGCTTCCTCTGGACATGTCTTATACATACAAAGTGTGACCTTTTGTGCTGGTCTCCCTTCACTTAGCATAGTGTTTTCTGAGTCCACTTACATAAATAATACTTCTATGGGTGGTCTTCTAGAAGCTCTGTGTCCACCTTTACCTCTTGGATAGATAGTTGCTGGGTCACATGCTGGATCTACCTTTGAGAAACTCTCATCCTCTTTGACACCATTTGACACTCTCACCTGCAAGAGGAGAGGCCTTTCGTCTGCTGTGCCTCCCTTCTGGAACCTTGGTTATTGAGCTCAATACTTACCTCTACCATCACCCAACACCGGTCTTGACATTTGTTGTGCATGGGTCTACAGATCCATGGTGCTCAAAGCTGGTGACCTGGGATGAGAAGCCTTGTCCCCACCCTCAAGAAGATCAAAGGGTGGAGATGCAACAAATCAGAAATGAGGCACTGAGTGTTCCCCTCAGCCCAGCTAACCAGCAGGGTTTGCTCATTGGATAGAAAGCTAAGACAAGCCCTGAAGAATCAATAGGATCCAGTCCAGCTAAGAAACAGGAGTGTGCTTCAAACAGAAAGGAAGAGGTGTGGCAAATGCAAAACACAGCTTTCATTCCAGAGAAAATATGCTAATTTATTGCTGTTCAAATATAAGTGACCATGGTCTGGGCGCACTGATTCAGACTACAACCAAATGACATGTTCCACCATGGATAAGATTATGTGATTTCTTCATAGTCGCAGGACAAAAGAAAGTCACAAATGAATGCACTTTCCAAACATTGTTGAGGACATCAGCTAAACCAGTAACAACTAAGCAGAGAGGTCTCTGCCTACATATTTAAGATGTTATGACTTCCTTAGCCTTTGGGTCAGTAAATGCGGGTGTTCTGCTAAGTTAATACAGTCCAAAGATCTCACCTGGTAGTAAAAGGGGGTGTTAGGTCCGATGGGAACACGGGTGTAAATGGCTACCAAGGGGAATAAAGACACCCCAAGCTCATTTTATTTCTGCATCTGTAACATGCCACCACTCAATATTCAAGATCATTTTAGTCAGTCCCCAGAATCCTCAACATAGATATGACATTAGGATCAGAGAGTAACATGAGATCACACAGGAAAGACAGAACTGTCTCTAGCGGAGGCAAGAAAAAGAGTTTTTGCAAAATCCACAGAAAGATGCGAGTTTTATTCTGAAGCCAGTGGAAAACTTCAGGATTTGTTCATCCAGTCTTGGGGAATTATTTCAGCAGAGGTGTGCAAGTGGGTAGAAGAAACCAAGACTAAAATAGAAATCAGCTAGCAGACAAAAAGTAGCTGAACTGAGGAACTATGAACAAAGTAGCCAAGAAGGTAACAGTGTTTATTGGAAAGCTGTAGGCAGGAAAGTAGGCACAGTGGAGGGGAAGATGAGAAGCCAAAGATGGGTCCAGGTTCTGAGGCTGCTTAAGGAGGTGCGGGACAGAGATGCATTTGGAAAGAACAACTTTAGAACACCAAGACACCCCGAGTCCCATCTAACAGATACCCCACAAACCCGGTGGCTGTTAGATGACGTGTTATTTCTCACAGCTCTGAGACTGGGAAGTCCAAGTGCAAAACAGATCTGATGAGGACGCTTTCTAGTTCATAGACAACACTTGACTATCCTCACACAGCAGTACCAGCCTTTCACCTGAAGACACTAGACACATCCATGAACCAACCATCTCCCAAAGCAACCACCTCCACATATAGTCACACAGGGAATTAGATTTTAATGTGGACTTGGGAAACACAATCAGACCACAGCAGGGAGTTACCAAGTTTTGCTACCAACCATGGTGGTACAGGTGTGGCTGGAATTACCCACAGAAATGGCAAGGACCACAACAGAATCTATGTAATAGCCCAAGACTTATGACACCATGTGCAAGTTTAGAATATCTGAAAGGGTTTGTTACCCATGAGGCTTTGTAAGAAGTTCAGAGAGAGTTCCCAAGCAGGTCCACTATGAAAGTTTGGGAAATACTTTTAGGTTGATGTTGGGGGGAGGGGTGCATGTGTGTGCACACGTGCACACTTGCTTGGGGTTTTGTTTTGACCATGGCATAGAACTACTGCGAAGATCCCCACAGTGGGCTGGGCTTAAGAATTCTAAATTTTCTGCTGGCACCAAAACCTGAAATATCCAGGCCTGCTGATTACTTTGCCCTCATGTATGGCAACCAGTAACAAGAGTATTTAAAGTTATCAAGAGGTAAACATCAAACATGTAATCACCCTGTTATTATGTGTCTGCTGAAGGGACCAGCTCCCCATTTCGGCAGCCATGACAGTAACACGTGCTCTATGACCTTGTCTTAGTCACTAGAGGTTAGGTGCCTGCCTCATGATAAGGAACCAATCAGAAGTTAGCTGGTGGCGCTATGCTTTACGACCCTGGGTGTACTTTACGGACAAGCACACAGCAATGACGCAGAGCATAGCAACCACCCTGGGAGGGCCTATGGGCCATAACAACCAGTTGACCAATCAACACAGGGCAAGCCCTCCAAGGCTGGAGGCACACCAATAGTGAGCCTGTGCGTACCCCCAGACACTCCCTTATGCTGCCCTACAAGATCTCTTGGGAGGCCCTAGGAGTTGTCTTTTGCTAGCCATCCACCATGGTGGGTGGGTGAAAGACCCAAGCTAACAAGGGGTTAGCTCGTTAAATTACAATAAAGCCTCGTGTAGTTTGCATCAAGCTCTCGAATCCACCTGGTGATTGGGGTGACCGTGGTCATGGCCTGGGACCCCGGATACCTGAGTTTTCCGGGGGTCTAACACTGCTACATCTGCATGTTCATATGTGTGCACGTGTGTGCATGTGAGTGCGTGTTCACATGGATTTATATACGTCTCGAGGCCAGTTGTTGATGTCAGGTGTCTTCTCCGGTTGCTGTCCACCTCATTTCTGTATGATCTAGGTTCCATGAGAGCTCATCAATTTTGGTAGGCTGGGTGGCCAGCGAGCTCCATGGATCCAACTGTCTCTGCCTGGCCTCACTGCCAGCACCGGGAGTAGAGATGTGCATTACCACACTTACCTTCTGTGTGGGTGGTGGAGATCTGAGCCCAGGCCCCCTTGCTGGCACAGCAGGTGCTTCACCGACTAAGCCAGCAAGGAGCCCCCATGGCCCCGTGATGAGTGTGACAAGGAACACTAACTACTTTGTAATGTTTCTGGGTATCTCCCTCTTAGTTGAAGATTTTTATTGTTTTGTTCTTTCTACTACGCTTTGTTTTTATCAGGAGTAGATGTTTGCGCATATTACGTTGGTTGCTGGACTTTAAGGCTCTCCAGAAGAACCTAACTTATTTGACAGTGAAGCCGGGAGGCAGAGATAAAAGTGATAGGCAAGTTAACAGAAGAGTGGATGGCAAAGGAATTCTGTACAGAGGATCTGGTCTTTGGTTTCTGAGTATGCATTCTGCTCTTGCTCCACCTCTTAGTCTCCCGGTGTGCTCAGGTAAGCGTCATCAGTCCAGGTGTGCCCTGGCTGAGAGACACCACAGGGAGTTATTGCAACTTCCTTGCCACAGTTACAGGGAGCTGGGGAAGAGATGGCCAGTCCTGGATTATCACAGGAGTACTTCCTGGAATCATGTGGACTAGTCTGGTGATCAGGACTCTTTTTAGTGGTTGCTGGGACTTCATCTCTCCCAAGAACCTAAGTGCAGAAGTGTGTGAGTCTTAGTGCTTTTATAGCTAACTTAAGAACATGAAGGAAACAGTTCTTAGAGCAGGTCCAGGGAGCGAGACAAAGCCACAGAACCCAGAAACGTGAACTAAAGCTTCAATTAAAGCAATTCTAAAGTCTCCACATCTCAATGACTGTCGAATCTATCATCTGTTGGGTTTTCTGTTGCCTGCACACCTAAGTGTGGCATGATGGAGAAGGATTCTGTATCTAGTTTCAAATTAAATATTATGACGTGAACTGTCATCCCCTTAAAGCAGGAAAGGGCCTTCCCTACCCTCTTCCCTTGGTCTTGTTAAAGCTGTACAGAGGTGAGACTTAGAAGCTTTGCACAGAAGCTGCTCCCCCAGACGCAGATGATACTTGACTCGTGCATAGTCAGTGGGAAAGGATATTAGACACTAATCTGAGACATGCACAGCTGAAGAACACAGTGAACTGTGAATGACTTAGCACCTTTCCGGTCTCTCTTCAGTTTGATGTCCTCTGAGTTATGCCTGACACACAGCCACTTATGAAATTTCCATCCTAGAGGGGATGTGTGACACCTAACTCCTCACTCCAAGATCACTGGGAGATCCCTCCCCAGTCCATGAATACTGTCCTCATCATAGGCATTCTAGTTTTCATAATTAGCCTAAGCCCAAATGAATGAGAATCTCTCCCCTAATTAACAGGTGAAAACATGAATTGCTTCTTTGGTACATGAGGGCAAATGCACGCACGTTCGCGTGCACAAGTCATAATTTCATCTGTAAAATGGTATCAATGAATAAACATGAATTTCATGGTCACCTGCTCTTAACTGGGACCTCTGAGTAACTCACAAAAGTGCCAGCTGAAGATGGAAAGCACAAATGTCACCTCCATACTGGAGCTCCACATCACATCCTTTAATAATTCATTTCTGTGCAAGTAAACTTTCTACAGTCAGTGCTAGGGTGGGGGAGGCCTAGGATATACTGTGGTATGGTGCTTGCTGAGCATATGCAAAGCCCTGAGGTTGAAATAAATTCCACACACACAAAAAAATCTATCCTCACTGTTTAATTACAATCTTGATCTAACTGAAGCAAGCAAACAAACAAACAGGTCAGCGCTGGAATAATTTTATAGCATGGGTTAATTTTAATAGGCAAGTCTATTTAGCAAATTACAAATGGCTATTCAAATGGCATGCCTGCAGCTGCTAAATGCTACTTTTATACTGCACGTTGGAAAAAATCAAAACAGAAGTTGAGTTTTACGTCCTCATTGGACCACGCTATTGCTCCTTTCAGAGCTGCTGGCTACACCACTTTCTGCAGACTTTGCAATCAGTACTCTGGGCAGAATGCCAGGCAAGAACTGCTGGTGCAACTAAGATAAATTGAGTTTGAACTAAACATTTTCATAAATTTTGGTGTACCACAAAATTAACACATCATGAGAAAAGTCTGAAGTTTGAAAAATGGGGTTTGAAAGAACATGATTGAACCCCAGGCAGCATTCTCCTGAGTCTGATCACTCTTTCAAGCTGACCAGAAGAAGGAAAGTGGTATATGGGAGCAGCAGGCGGTCTTCCTGTTGACTTCTCTTTCTTCTTCTTTTAGCATTTTTGGGGGTTTGGGTTCTAAATAATTCTGATTATAAAAGGTAATTACCTCTTTAATTATGTCAAACTTTAATCTACCATAAGAAAAATAAATAAATGAAAGCAACTTCTTGCTAGTGGAGACAATTTGCCTGAATGTATGTTTTAGGGTCAGTTCAAAAACACTTGATTTAAAATTTATACATGGGCTGTTGACATGGCATAGCAGCTACAGGCCCTTGCAACGCAAGCCTCTTGACTGAGTCTGAGCCCTAGAACACACACAGGTAAAGAAAAAGAAACTAGCTCCAAGAAGCTGTCCTCTGATCTCCACAAACATGCTGTGGCATGTGCATGCCCCACATAACATCACATACCCACAATAATGATAAATAAAGTACGTTTTAATTAAAAATCTAATAAAATATTTATCCAAAAAGTTTTAGAAGTTTGAAAGCATAGTTATATGGAAATAAAGTCCTTGACGATATGAAGCTTGCAGTAGCAAAATCTGCCTCTA
Organism: Cricetulus griseus; assembly: GCF_003668045.3. Lineage (NCBI taxonomy): Eukaryota > Metazoa > Chordata > Mammalia > Rodentia > Cricetidae > Cricetulus > Cricetulus griseus. The sequence continues at coordinate 2,243,115 of NC_048601.1, forward strand.
GCAATAAGCAACATACACTTTGGGGAAGGGAAGAAGGATCTACTACAAGTTAAACCTGGCAGATAGACCCATCCTGCAGCCCACAAGCCAGGTGTTGCAGCACGCACTCCAGGATAACTATAAATGCCTCCCAAAGCAAAATCATAAACATACTAAATCATTACGAGAAAGAAAGAGAGAGAGAGAGAGAGTCAGACCTTGATTGTGTAGTTCTCAACTGCCTTTTGATTGTAAACTTTGTAGAAGACAACACGTTTTGTGATGTCAAAGGTTCAACATTCCTGAAAAGCATTTTCTCTATTGAACATAAAAGCTTTTGTGTTGTTTTACATTCACTGATCAAACTCTTTACTCAAGACAGGTAGGTATTCTAAGCCCTAGTGTTACACAATAATTTACCTGATATTTATCTACCAAACGTTATAATTTAACAACCGTTAATATCTTCCCTAGAGATCAGGAAATCAGCTTTTAACTTAGCAAAGTCATTCGTTAAGTAAAAATCATAAAATGCCCCCAAATCTAAGCTCTTACGGAAATAATTGAAAATTGGGCTCCTAAGTAGAATACAGATCATATGAATGCAATTAGAAGGAATATAAATAATGCAATTCTCTTTGGTTTCTAGGAAAACACACAGAATATCTTTTACCTTTTCCCCAGTGTTGTGACTGAGCCCAGGGCCTCATACATGCCAGGCAAGCACCCTACCACCAGCCTACACCCCCCAGCCCCAAATGCTGAGAATTCTTGACCACCATGTGAATACCTTTTGTGCAGGCAGCATATCCCCCAAACTCATAATAATCACGGCACAAAAAATGAAGCAGTGGTCTGTGAGGTGAGTCTACTTGATAGTCATTGCATGTGATTGGAGCCTAGTTGTATCTTTTCACTGAGATGCCTGGGCACTTGAGAATGCAGAAGCTGCTTTTATACAAATTCACTTATCTGTAAACCTCAAGTTCTCACCTGAGTGTTTAGACTGCCCTTTGATTTTCAGCCTCCATATCACTGTTCTGCAGCCTTGAACCTGTGTCCTGCCTGGTTCCGTTCTCTGTGGAAATCTCCCAGCCTTATAGATGTGTAATTCTATAGGAAGATATTGATGTTACAAATAATTAACCAAAGCCAATATTATCTAAATATTGTATCTGATAAGCTGTATCTAATAAATACAACATCAAATTTGTAGATGTTGTATTTATTTAGATGGGGGCCTCACTGCGTATAGCCCCTGGCTGTCCTGGAACTTACAACATAAGCCAGGATATCCTCAAACACAGAGATCCATCTGCCTCTGCCTCCCGAGTGCTGGGATTAAATGTGTGCACCACCACTCCCATTAGCAGGTATTTAACAAATGATTTTGAACCTTTAGTAATGGGGTGGGGTGGGGGAAACAACTGCTGGAAACTAAAGGCGCTTGTCCCCAGCTTAGTGTACCTGTAAGTTATTACTGGAGCAAACCGGACAGGATTCTGTGCTAACCAGAAACTCTCTCTCTCAAATACAATCAGGGAACAATAAGGTTGAACTACCCAAATTATAGAATACTAAGTGTGCCATTCATCTTCACTGTCAGTTGACTAGATTTAAAATCACCATGGAAATATACCCCTGAAGACCAATCAGAATGCTCACAGAGTTTAAACTTGGGAAAGAGACCACCATCAATGTGGGCAGCACCATGCTGTGGGCTGAATCCTGCAATAAAACAGACAGCTGGGCACCAGCCTTCCTCCCTCTGCTTCCTGTCACGTGACCGGTGGCTCATGGTCCTGTACCTTCCAACTGAGAACCCCTCTTCCTTTGTTACTGCTTCTTGTTGGATGTTTGGGTCACAGCAACGAAAGAAGTAATGGACATAGGGGTACTATGGAGGCAAGCTGCTGGGGGATAATCCTCTTGTGCACTGAAAAGACTTGTCACTCAAATTGGTTTAATAAAATGCTGATTGGCCAGTAGCCAGGAAGGACGTGTAGGCCAGGAGACCACACAAAGGATGATGGGAAGGCGAAGGGTGGAGTGAGGAGCCGCCCCAGATGCAGAGGGAGCAGGAGATGAACGGGCTATGCTAACAAAGGTACTGCCCCGTGGCAGAGGGCAAAGAAGGAATATGGGTTAACTTAAAATGTCAGCGCTAGTTAGTACTAAGCCCTAGCTGTGGCCCACCATTTATAAGGAATATTAAGTCTTTGTGTTAATTTGGGAAGCAGCTGCAGGGTATTTGGGACCTGGTGGCTCCAGGACAGGAAACTTCTGCCTACAACAAGCACATCTGATTGACAGGTATTTTCCTTTTTTCCTTTAGATTTGGTCAGTACTTCTTTGACTTTTGAGCTTCATCATATACAATGATACAAAGACTGAGTTGAAATACATATTACATGTCTGTCTTAGTTGGGTTTTCTATTGCTGGAAGAGACACCATGACCACAGCAACTCTCATAAAGGAAAAACATTTAATTGGGGTAGATTATATTTTCAGAGGTTTAGTCCATTGTCATCATGGGGCAACATGGTGGCCTGCAGGTAGACATAGTGCCAGAGAAGGAGCTGAGAGTCCTGCATCTTGACTTGCAGGCAGCAGGAAGTGGTCTGAGGTCCTGGGCATAGCTCGAGCATATATGAGACCTCAAAGCCCACCTCCACAGTGACACACTTCCTCTCCAACAAGGCCACACCTCCTAATAGTGCCACTCCCTATGAGCTTATGGGGGCCAATTGCATTCAAAATATCCCAATATGATAATATTTATGTTCTTTGATATACATCACTAGAAACTAAGGATTTTATCACTTGGTCAAATGTCTCAGAACCAGAGCAGCAGAAGGCAGCCAAAAGGCCCCACGGCAGTGTTTTCATCTTTGAAAGTGATCATGAGTACAGCCCAGCCTGATGGATCCACAAGTAAAGGGCCTCCGGAGCTGTAAGGCCAGACTCCTGAAACCATCCAAGTTTGGTATAACTCAAAATCTCAATCACATAATAAAAATATCAAGAAAAACTCATTTCCTTTTGAGAAAGTTCTAGATCAATCAGCTGCTCGCACTGGAACAGTAAAAATATTGATACCAGTGTGGTTATTTTTTTCATATTTAAATTTCATTAGTCCCTTGATTTTCATTTCCACAGCTATCTGCTTCAGAAAGAAAATTGCCACCTGTCTAAAAAATCATTGATGACCAGGACAATGTTGATTACTGAGATTAGTGAAATGCCACATCGGAGGCTAGATTACTGGCATTCACCCTGAGGTATAAGATTGGAGCATGTTCCTGTCTGTTTTGAAGCAGTTCATTGTTGATTCAGCTGGAGATGGTCCCTAGTCAGGTGATTATGAATCCACAAACGCATTGGCAACATGGCAGTGTGAGCAGATGTGTGGTCAGTCCAAGCCAAGATTCTCATGGTATTGGATTCCTATTTGGTCTTTGGCCTTCTCCCTAACAGTGAGAATTCTCCAGACTTTTGTATGCAAAGTGGTGCTTGTTTATATGATTTATAACAGCTTCTCTGTACAAAAGGAAGATTGTTCTTATCATGGTTTTCACATGACACTTGGGGAATATTCACAGGTGAAATATAAGTGTAAAGTCATTTTTTTTTAAAGCCCTGGCTTAGCATGACTCATTACAATTCTAGATCCAGTTTTGGCCAAATAAAGAGGAAAATTTTACCAACTGATGGCCGCCCGATGACCTGTATGGAAAGAATTGGTGGACCCAGGAGAGCACACAATTGAGAGAAGTGACATCATAGTTTGGCACCAGCTGCCATCCTGGGCATAGAGAATGCAAAGTCCACTCAACTCTTAGGTTTCCCCTCTGGATTCCCCTGGGGTTCAGCAGAGGGCACTGTGCAGGAGTGCCTCCACTGCTAGTTATACTGATAGAAAAACCAAGGTAAGAGACCCAGCCTAATGGTTACATGTTACTATCACTTATAATTCTGTATCCTGTAAACGAGTGTGTTACAGGTCAATTAAAATTCAAATGTAAAACCCAGCAGGCACACAAGATGATAGCCCAGGGAAGTTACTAGATTCACTGTACTTGTGTTCCCCACAACGAACTCTTAAGGTTGAGAAATTAACCAGTCACCTCAGGAGATGTTTACTGCATGATGAAATTTTAGACAATTCCATGTTACAAACTTTCAAATTTAGGACAATCATTTTGGGATTACTGAACAGATTTACCCTTTTAGTCTTAACAGTATAGAAAATTATCCAAAGGTGGGTAAACTTCACTCCTAGCCCCACCCCTAGTGTGTGTGTGTGTGTGTGTGTGTGTGTGTGTGTGTGTGTGTGTGTGTGTACATGTGTGTACACAGAGGCTAGAGGGAACACCAGGTGCCTACTCTATCAGTCTTCAACTTAGTCCACTGAGACAGAGTCTCTTTAAAGAACCTGGAGCTTGGTCAGCAACCAGCAGACCACTGTATTCTCTGCCTTAGGATTACAGATGCACACATGGCTGGCTTTTTATGTTAGTGCTGGGGATTTGAACCATCTCTCCTGCCCCTAAACTGCCTGCTTACACTCACCCCACACCTGAATATTCGGGCATTCCTGATTATATGCATAGATGATATCTGGAAATGGTAACAGAAAGCTCAAAGATCTGTTGATCCTCCTCATCAAAAGCTTGAAATCTGTCATGGAGTTACAGTGAGAATGAAAAGTGAAATACATATCTGAACTATATAAAAAGGCACAGACATAAAAGTACCAGGAGACTCAGAAGCCAGAGAGATGAGGACGCTGGGGCAAAGGCTCAAATCTGAGGCGATCTCACAGGCAGGGCAGTCACCATCATCACAGGGACCTACTGAGAGTAAAGAAAGCCCTCCTCCCTTCAGATAAAGGAAACTTCAGTATGCAGAATCAAAAGCCCCAAGGGCTTTGGCCGTGTGAGAGTTGTGGGGAATGATGTCAGAGACTCAAACTGTGAGAACATCTTTGACATGCTGCACACACTGAGCCAACAGCAAAAGGTCAGTATAGGAATGAAAGGTCTGTACCACAGTTCTGCACACAGAAAGATCAACCTAGTCTGTCCCGGGCTTCATGGATGGACTGGGTAATGGTGGTTTGAATAAGAATGTCTTGCATTGATAATATATGTAAGTGCTTGGTGCCCAGTTGGTGGAACTGTTTGGGAAGGATTGGGAGGTGTGGCCTTGCTGGAGGAGGCGTGTCACTAGGAGGAGGCTTTAAGAATCCCATGCCATTCCCAGGTAGCTCTCTCTGCGTTATGCTTGTGGGTCATGAAGTAAATTCTCACCTGCTGCTCCAGTGCCAGGCCTGCCTGCTGCCACGTTAACACCATGACGGCGTGGACTCTAACCCTCTGAAACTGTAAGTCTATAACAAACCCTCTCTCCTTTAGATTGCTTTGATCGTGGTGTCTTACCTCAGCAATAGGACAGTAGCTAGGCAGGATGTTCAGTCAATGGAGGTTTGTCTCTCACCTGCCAGTTCCTGAATAAACACTCAGAGGCTTAATATTAATTATAATTGCTTGGCCAGTGGCTCATGCATATTACTGACTAGCTCTCGAAATTAAATTAACCCATCTTTAATAGTCTATGCATTACCACACGGTCATGGCTCATGGTAATGTTCCAGCATCTTACTCCTTCAGCAGCTACATGGCATTTCCCTGACTCCGCCTTCTTTCTCTCCATGTCTCTGTTTGAATTTCCTGCCTAGTTATATTCTGCCCTGCCATTGGCTAAAACAGCTTTATTCATCAACCAATAAAAGCCACGCATATTGGCAGCTTAAAGAAGGACACCCCACATCACTGTTCTAGTGGGCTTCCTGTTGCTGTGATAAACACCAGGACCAAAATCAACTTGGGGTGGAAAAGGTTTGTTTTACTTATGACTCTCAGGTCCATCATCAAGAAAAGTCAGGTCAGGAACTGGAGGCAGGAGCTGATTCAGAGGCCATGGAGGAGCGCTGCTTCCTGGCTTACTCCCCGGGCTTATTCTTTCTAATACCACCCAGCACTACCTGCCCAGGGTAGCACCATCCACAGTGAGCCAGGCCCTCCCACATCAATAATCGATCGAGAAAGTGCCTCACAGATTTTTCTGCAGGACAATTGTTTGGAAGCAGTTTCTCAATTGAGGTTCATCTTCCCAAATGATCTGAACGTGAGTCAAACTGAGAAAAAAGAACAAAAAAGAAAGAAAGAAAGAAAGAAAGAAAGAAAGAAAGAAAGAAAGGAAGGAAGGAAGCACCCAGGCAGACTCAGACAAACACTGAAATTTTTAGTGTATGAAGTTTATCATCTTTAAATTAATATATACATATTTGGAAATTTAAGTATAAAGAGGCTATGATATGAGAGGGAGAATGAAGTCTAAAAGGAGCTTGGAGAATGAGAGAGAGTGATATAATATATATGACACAAAAGTAAGGAGTAAGGACGTGAGCAAGATCAGAGCAAAGAGGACAAGGAAGGGCACAGGGTGTGTTCAATACACACACACACACACACATACACACATATGTACACACACCACACACACACACATACACACATATGTACACACAAACACACACACACATACACACATATGTACACACAAAAACACACACACACACATACACACATATGTACACACACCACACACACACATACACACATATGTACACACAAACACACACACACATACACACATATGTACACACAAAAACACACACACATACACACACATGTACACACAAAAACACACACATATACACACATATGTACACACAAAAACACACACACATACACACATATGTACACACAAAAATACACACACACATACACACATATGTACACACAAAAATACACACACATATACACACATATGTACACACAAACACACACACACATACACACATGTACACACAAACACACACACACATACACACATATGTACACACAAAAACACACACACATACACATATGTACACACAAAAACACACACACATATGTACACACAAAAACACACATACACATACACACATATGTACACACAAAAATACACACACATACACACATATGTACACACAAACACACACACATACACACATGTACACACAAAAACACACACACATGCACACATATGTACACACAAAAACACTCACACATATGTACACACAAAATCACACACACACATACACACATATGTACACTCACCACACACACACACACACATACATACATATGTACACTCACCACACACACACACACATACACACATATGTACACACAAAAACATACACATACACACACATGTACACACAAAAACACACACACATATACACATATGTACACACAAAAACACACATACACATACACACATATGTACACACAAAAACACACATACACATACACATATGTACACACAAAAACACACACACATACACACATGTACACACAAACACACACACATACACACATATGTACACACAAAAACACACACACATACACACATATGTACACACAAAAACACACACACACATACACACAAATGTACACTCACCACACACACACACACACACACACACATTATTTTGCACATTAACCAAAAAGTTAATAGAAAGAAAAGCAAACTTCCAAAGGGCAAGCAGAAAAGGAACCACACCACCCAAAAGCAGTTTGGTTAAAAGCGGTGTCATTTGAAAGAGGGATTAATTAAAAGCCATCATTTGAAAGGGAATCTATTGAAAGGGGATCGATTGAAGGGCTCTTTGAAAATCCTTGAAGACTTTAAGGCTGAAAAGAACGGAAGGAAGATGGCCTTAAAAGCAGAATTTTGTCTGAGTGAAGCTAAGTAGTTGTGGGTGGGGTTGAGATTGAAAGAGTCAAAACATAGTCTGAGGTTTTGAGCCCAAGTGGGAGGGAGATGATGTCATCCATTGACACAGGGCTCATGAGAAGCAAATTTGAGAGAGAGAGAGAGAGAGAGAGAGAGAGAGAGAGAGAGAGAGAGAGAGAGAGAGAACAAGCAGATTCATTTGCCAAGTTTTTCTTTTTCTTTTTCTTTTCTTTTTAGTTTTTGGAGACAGGGTTTCTCTTTGTAGCCTTGGTTGTCCTGCAGCTCACCCTGGAGACCAGGCTGGCCTCAAACTCACAGAGATCTACCTGCCTCTGCCTCCTGAGTGCTAGGATTAAAGACACAAGCCACCAACGCCCCCTTCCCCCACCCTGCTTCATTTGACAATTTTTATAAGGAAAATCCCACTCGACTTTTAAAATTTTTTATTTGTTCTTCTCTCATAAGATATATCCCGACCACAGCTTCCCCTCCCTCCAGGGTCCCAGTTCCCTCCCCCTCCTCCCCTCTCTCCCACATCCACTCCCCACTGCCATCCCCATCTCCCCCAGAAAAGAGCAGGCCTCCCAGGGGCATCAGTGGAACATGGCACAAGGAGATACAATAAGACCAGGCACAAACCCTCCCATCAAGGCTGAACTAGGCAACCTATTAAGAGGAAAAGGGTCCCAGGATCAGGCAAAGAGTCAGAGATGCCCCATTCCCACTGTCAGGAGTCCCTCCAAAACACTAAGCCAAACAACCATACCATAAACGCAGAGCACCTAGCATAGACCCATGCAGGCCCCTTGATGGCCGCTCCTCTTCGGGCTCTGTGAGCCTCCATGACCCCCGCTTAGCTGATGCCATAGGCCTTGCTCTCCCAGTATCCTCCATTCCTCTGGCTCCCACAATTCCTCCTCCCACTCTTCCACAGGGTTCCTCAAGCTGAGGTGAAGAACGGGATAAAGACCTCCAGTCTGGGCTCTCTCTATACCGAATACCATCAGCTGCCAGAGGCAGCTTGTCTCGTCACCAATCTGAGACTGGAGCAGAGCATCACTAGGAATCATTCCATTGGCTGGTTTTTGTTTGTTTGTTTGTTTGTTTGTTTTGTTTGGGCTAGTCATGCCTAATTCTACCCCAGATCTCTGGGCTATCCAGCCTCCTGTTTCTGGCCATCCAGGACAGTGTTGGACATGGGCCTCCTCTCGTGGCAGGAGCCTCAAATTAGATCAATCATTGGTTGGCCACTCCCACAAGCTCTGAGCCAGCATTGCCCCAGCACATCCTGGAGGCAGGACAGGTTGTGGGTAGGTTCTGTGGTTGGGTTGGGGTCCCAGTCCCACCACTGGGAGACTTGTCTGGTTACAGAAGATGGCCAGTTCAGGCTCTGTATCCTCCATTACTAGGGGTCCTTGCCAGGGTTACCCTATAGGTCAGAGAATTTTCACTGCCCTAGGTTTCCACATTGCCCCCCAAATGCTGTCCAGTTCTAGTTGTCTCTCCCTGGACTCTCACCCCTCCCTCCCCAACCTGATCCCTCCTGTTCCCATCCCCAGCCACCCTCAGTCCACCCACAAAATCCGTTCCATCTGTTTTATTTCCCCTCCCCAGGGAGATCCACGCATTCCCCACCACCACCAGAGCCCACCTTGTTCCCTGACCTCTCTGGGTCTGCAGATTGTAACATGTTTACCATTTACTTAACATCACTTATAGTGAGTACACACCATGTTTGACTTTCTGGGTCTGGGTTACCTCACTCAGGATGACTTTTTCTGGTCCCATCCATTTGCCTCTGAATCACATGGTGGCACTGTTTTTAACAGATGAGTAACACTCCACTGTGTAAATATACTACATTTTCTTTATCCATTCTTCAGTTGAGGGACATCTGGGTATTATGAATAAAGCAGCTATGAACATACCTGAGCAAGTGGTAGGATCGAGTGTCCTTTGGGTATATGCTCAAGAGGGGTAGAGCTGGATCTTGAGGTAGATTGATTCCCACTTTTCTGAATAATTACCGTATCTATTTGCATAGTGGGTGTACAAGTTTGCACTCCCACCAGCCATGGAGGAGTGTTCCCCTTGCTCCACATCCTCTCCAGCATGAGCTGTCACTTGTGTTACTGATCTTAGCTATTCTGACAGGTTTAAGATGGAATCTCAGAGTTTGAATTGTATTTCTTGTCGGGAGCCAAGAACTATTCTTTTAGGGAGTTTCTTTTCTTTCTTTCTTTTTTCTTTTATCTGCATTTATTTTATGCTGAATTTATTCCCGTGCCATAAGTTTTTGTTTCTTCAGTTTCTTCTGAGATATCTTTTTCTTCTGTGCAACCTCCTCTTCTGGCTTTGGAACAATCGGATCCTTTTCCGTGAGGACCATCTCGATGTGGCCGGGGGAGCTCATGTATGGGTTACCCGGCCATGAGCTCTCTAAGTTCGTGGATGCATCTTAGGTGCTTTCTTCACCTGGATGTGTTTGATGGCTGGAGAATCTACATCTAGACCCTTAAGCTCGGCATTGCTCTCTGCATGTTTAAGCATGTGCAGCAAAAATTCAGCACTCTTTTTCAGCCACTGACCCTGTGTCCAGCCACGCTGTCTGGCCTGGGCACACCTGCCGACTCCACCATTGTATCTCGGGAATGGCACACATTGCTTCTTCAATGTGACATCTTTCAGGTATTTGGTGGCTTTTCAAATACGCATACACTTGATGGCCTGGGCAGTTTCATGGGTATTCTTAAAGTGAACCCGGAGATTTGAACCTCTTGACTTGCATGATTTTGTAGGGTTTTCTGGGTGGAGAGAGTAGCGAACCATCTTCACAGGTCACCTCAGGTCGCTTATAGGAAGAGGAAGTGCAAGGGCTACTGGGAGAATTCGAGAGTTTCTTGGGGTTCAAAAACCCTCCATTTCCAGTAACCAGGAACTCCGGTCTACATTGTATTGCAGATGCTAGCTAATCTGCTATTGAATAGCATAGCCTCAGTGGAGAATGCCTCCTAGTTTGTATCTCTGCAGAATTAAGCATTTGAATAGGCCTGCACCAGGGCTGAGGGCAAAATCTACCTGAAGAGTGAGAACAGATAGTTAGAAAGATCTGCTGATAGGGTCTAGGGAGATGGAAGAGAAATGGTCTCGGAGTCAGGGAAGAATGATTAGATTACAGCCAGGAAGATGCTGAATAAAGAAGAGACTCCAGTTTTGCAGCATGGAACTGAGAGCTCTCTAAAGATGGATGACACGATGCCTATGTCTGCTCTTTATCACTGTTGGGTTGCTAGGAGTTTCCAAGTCCACACTCCCCCACTCAGGCCGAACCTTGTGGCTTCCATGGTTTGGGGCTGAAACATGCCGGGCTACGACAATTTCTCTGATAGCTAAGGATGTTGAACATTTTAAAAAAGTGTTTCTTGGCCATTTGAGATTCCTTTATTGAGAATTCCCTGTCTAGATTTGTACCCCATTTTTTAAAATGACATTTTTTATTTTGTTGACATCTAGTTTCTTTATTCTTTATACATTTTGGATATTATTATCCTTATGTCAGATGTGGAATTGGTGAATATTTTTTCCCACTCAGTAGGCTATCATTTTGTCCTATTAACAGTATCCTTTGCTTTACAGAAGCTTTTCAGTTTCATGAGGTCACATTTATTAATTGTTGTTCTTAGCGCCTGTGCTATCAGTCTTCTGGTCAGTAAGTCGTCTCCTGTGCCAATGCATTCAAGGCTATCCCCCACTTTCTCTTCTACCAGGTTCAATGTATCTGGTTTTATTTTAAGGTCTTTGGTCTGTTTGGACCTAAGTTTTGTGCAGGGTGATAAATATAGGTCTATTTGGATAATTCTAGATGCAGACATCCAGTTAGACCAGGACCATTTTTCCCCATTATGTATTTCAGGCCTCTTTATCAAAAAGGAGGCATCCATATCTGTGTGCATTTATGTCTGGGTCTTCAATTTGATTCCACTGATCAAGATATCTGTTTTGTGCCAATGCCTTGAGGGCTTTATTACTATAGTTCTATAGTCCCCGTTTTCATTTCTGATTGTGTTTATTTGGATATTTTCTCTCAAACTAAACTAACTTTAGTTTGAATAAGGGTTTGTCTATCTGTTGATTTTTGTCAAAGAATTAACTCTGTTTCAATGATTCTTTGTATTATTTTGTTTCTATTTTATTGATTTCAATCCTCAATTTGATTATTACCTATTGTCTACTCCTCTTGGTTGTGCTTACTTCTTTGTCTTCTAGAGCTTTCAGGTGTGCTGTAAAGTTGCTAGTATGAGATCACTCCAATTTTTCTATATAGGCACCTGGTGGTATCAACTCTCTTCTTAGCACCGCTTTCATTGTGTCCCATAAGTCTGGGTTTGTTGCATATTCATTTTCATTGAGTTCTGTGAAGTCTTTGACTTCTTTCTTATTTCTGTCAAGACACATTTTCATCCAGTAGAGAGTTGTTCAAATTCCATGAGTTTGTAAGCTTTCTATTTTTTTTCTGCTGTTGTTGAAATCCAGCTTTAATCCATGGTGGTCTCACAGAATGCAGGGGTTATTTCAGTTTTTTTTTATTATGCATAAAGTGTTCTGCCTGCATGTATCCCTGCAGGCCAGAAGAGAGCATCTGATCTCACTATAGATGGTTGTGAGCCACCACGTGGTTGCTGGGAAATGAACTCAGGACCTCTAGAAGAGTAGCCAGTGTTCTTAACCTCTGAGCTAAAGTCTGGGGCTGGGACATGGTGACAATGAGGGGTAGGTTAGGGCAGCACCCAGAGAGGAGCAGGCACAGCCTCCTGTTGTGCAGAAGTTCTCTACCTGAGTCACGGGCGGGGGCAATGAGGAGGAGGGAATTGGGGATTGCATCAAGAGAGCGAGGGAAGTATGCTGGCAGGCAGTCTACCTGGACTTCCGGTAGCCAGCATGGCCTCTAGTAGAGCAAGGGGTCCACTTAAATTTTTTATGAAGATAAAACTCACTTAATTTTTGGCTGTTTCTAATTAATTCAGATATACTTTGGAGGAATTGTTCTCTTGATACCCACATGTCTGTTAAGTTAATAAATGTTTGTCTATTAAAATATTTTTAAAAACTAACGTGAAAAAATAAAAGACAAGTATATATAGATCAACAGACTTCATTTACAGCATCACAATAAATAGGGGGCCTGTAAAGTGTTCTCTCACACTAAGGAGACGATGACTTGCCAGCCTTCATGCCGATTGAAATTTTAAGATGGCTCTAATTTTTTGCCAATTGAATTTCTGCTTAAACAAAAAGGAGAGAATTGCACCCATAGTCAATGTATTGTTATTTTTCTTTTTCTAGGAGACATGACAGAGCACATGAGAATCAGTAGTAACTTTACTGATCAAGTGGGAAAAGGCATAGACTCCTTAGCACTCCCAAACATCACTGTGTTCTCCGCAGAGGCTCTGAAGGAACCTCTGGCTTGCATGCACTGTTGGGTTTTCATCAAAGTTCACAGTTGACAGTTTATAGAACCCAGAGGTTGAGTCTTGAAGCAAAATTTTCCACTTGAGACATCTCCTTTTGTGACTGTCTTTCCAATTATATATTGACTTCATCTGTTGTTTTGTATTTTACACAGATTAAGTAAATGACATTGTCCATGGCAGGGACTTAATTCTTGTACAATATAAACATTTTTTTGGTGTGTCAAGACAGGGTTTCTCTGTGTAGCTTTGTAGTCCAGGCTGGCCTTGAACTCAAAGAGAACTGTCTCCCTCTGCCTCCCAAGTGCTGGGATTAAAGGTATGCTACACCACCACTAGGCTCCAATAAAAACATTTAACTTCAAATTCTCCCTACTTAGTTCAAGAACCTTGCTTTCTTGATCCTTAATATATCTACCTATATAATTAATTGTTCTTATTCATATATGGTGACCCTATAGCTTGAATTTTTTTCTCTATATACCACAAACGGAGTTTTCTACACTTGCCCATGCTCTCTCCATGCTCCTCCCACTCCTATAAAATTATTTAGGATAAAAAAATAACATCCCATTTTAATAGGTATTGTAGTTGATATTTTGGTATAGGTCGTATCAGTGTAGAATTGAAAGGCTTTTATACTTTGCTTAATCCCCTTGTGTGCTAAAGTACTAAGGGACTCTCCCAGGAATTCAGCTCCACCATGACCTTGGGTGAACTCTTAGGAAATGAGACCATTTCATTGTGCCACGATCACCCCCTCATCCACTGGTCTGGTTAGCAAACACTTATGGAACTAGAAGCCATCTTTAAAGGCAAGGTGTGTTGTGAACACCCACCCACAGAAAGCAGGACAGGAATACCCCCAAGAGTCTTTGCGTGCTGTGGTTTCAGGTCCACACGGGGTTTGGTTTTGAATGAGAAGATGAAGATCCGGTCTGATTCTGCTGTGTGTGGCATTCCATTTTCTTAACATGGCTTGTTGAAAGGCTGCCATTCTCCATGAATTATCTGAGATCCTTTATTTGGCCACATGTGCTGGGATTTGTGTGGCTTCTTTATTCTCTCCCAGTGGTCTTGGCGAAGATCTAGGGCATTGCCAACGTTTGCTCACTGTAACTTTGATCCATGTTGAAAGGAGGAAAAATGAGATAATCGACTCTGTTCCTTTTCAAGATCATCTGGCCTGTTTGTTGTTCCATGGGTTTCCATGTGAATTTTAGGATAGGATTTCCTAATTCTTAAAACTAATAAAATTGTCACAGATTTCAGAAAGGACCACATTAGACTCGTGGTGTGTTAGTGTCTTTCTCACCACTGTCACAAACTATCAGAGAGAAGCAGCTTGAGGGAGGAGGTGGCGATGTTTTGTTTGAGCTCTAACAAATAAAGCTTGCCTGAAGATCAGAGGGTGGAGCTAGCCACTAGTTAACCATAGAGGCCGGGCAGGGCGGCACACATCTATGATGCCAGCACTTGGGATCTCATGCCTTTGATCCCAGCACTAGTGAGGTGGAATCAGGAGTGCTATGACTGGGCAGAGAGAGGCATGTAAGCTGGGAGGAGACAGGCGCTCAGCCCTTTGGTCTGAGACTTCTGTAGAGGTAAGAAGTCTCTCTAGTGTCTGCTTCCTTTACTTCTCTGATCTTTCAGCATTTACCCGGATATCTGACTCCGGGTTTTTATTGTTAAGATCAATTAGAATGTGGGCTACAGGAGGGGAGTTAAGGGGACATAGTCCATCATGGTAGGGAAAGGGTTGGCAGCAGAGGCTGTGTCCATGGTGGCAGAAAATTGGGGTAGAGTTCATTACGCCTCAGTGAGTTAAGCAGAGAGCCAGACTGGAAGGGCAGTCATTGTACAGCCCTCAGGTCCCACCTCTGTGGCGTGATGCCAATCCATGCTCACAACTTCGAACAAACACCGCCACCAGCAGTGGACAGTATTCAAACACGTGAGCCTGTGGAGAGACATTTTCACATCCAAACGATGTCCCTCCACCCAGGCACCAGGCACCTCATGGCTTCACTATGACTTAGCCAACTTCAAAGTCTTACTGCTCCCATCATTGGTCAAAAGTAGAAAGTATCGCCGGGCGTTGGTGGCGCACGCCTTTAATCCCAGCACTCGGGAGGCAGAGGCAGGAGGATCTCTGTGAGTTCAAGGCCAGCCTGGTCTACAGAGCGAGTGCCAGGATAGACTCCAAAGCTACACAGAGAAACACTGTCTCGGAAAACCAAAAAAAAAAAAAAAAAAAAAAAAAGAAAGTAGAAATTATCTTCCTCAAATATAAAATGACATACAATAGATATCCCCATTCCAAAAGGGAGGAGTTGGTGGGTAGTAAGAAAACGTTTGCCCACCACAAGGCAAACGCCTAACCCACAGCTGCGTACACCGAATCTGGCTGTAACACAAGGCTGAAGTCTTAGAGCCCTGCTCCTGCATCCCTGACATGTGACCTCTCAGACAAGTTCACTCACTGACGGCAGACATCCCAAGTTCCTGGCATCGCCAACGTCCTAGGATCTCCACTGCAAGTTAAGCTTAGCCTTCAAAGCTGCTCACACTGGCTGTTCTGCAGGACTATAACTGCTACCTGTCGCCCGATTTCATCAGCTCTTCTCTGAACCTTCGTGCAAGCTTCAATGGCATTACAGTTCTCGTAGTCTGCACACCTGCAAGACAGCACCACGTGGACCATGCCACACTGTGCTCCCCAGCTCAAGATGCAGTCCTCCATTTACTGTAGCCACGGTGACCTCTGAGCCCTGGAGTGACTCAATCTGGGGAAAGCACTTCCCTGGGTGGCCTTGTTAGAGGATTGTTCCACCGTGTAGCGCCCTCTTTCTAGGTTCCCTTTTGTTCTATCGCCCTCTTTTTAAATGAAATATTTCCAAATTTATTTGCATTGTTAGGCCTGGACATTTCCAATGTGTGGACTCTTGCCTCCAAGACATTCATTTCTCCTACTGTCTCAGTACAAGATGTGTGACTCTGCCATGATGCTCTCCATCTCCAACCTTAGCCATGCCCCCACCTGCCTCATCTGCAGCTTCAAACACGCTCACGCTCCTTCACTCAAAAGGCCACATAGGTTTCCTCCCTTCTTTCCTCAGAATTCTCACTGTGAACCTTACGAAGGGAAGCAAACAGTAACTATGCCACAGCCTGCTATGATCTCTTAGCTTTGCTCCACTAAGAAAACCCGTTCCCGGCAGTGGAACCAGTATTTATCCCTAGTGCACAAAGGGGCTTTGGGAGCTCATTCCCTATGGAGGGATGCTCTCTCAGCCTGGACACATGGGGGTGGGGCCTAGGTCCTGCCCCAAGTGATGTGACAGACTTTGGTGATCCCCATGGGAGGCCTCACCCTCCTTGAGGGGTGGGTGGCATGGTGGGTTGGTGGAGGAAATGGGAGGCCGACCGGGAGGGAAAGGGAACTGGGATTGGTATGTAAAATAGGATTGTTTCTAATTCAAATTAAAGTTAATGTTTTCAAAAAAGAAAACAAGTTCTTTGCTTTTTAATTAAGCCTTACTCAAAATTTGAGGACACAGATAGAACACAGTCTTAACATTTGATAGAGTGTGGTATGAATGACATCTACCCCAGATTTATTTGCATTGTCAGAGAGTCCATGATCCCCTGTGGAACCTGGTGAGTCGAGCTTTTATAACCATTTCTATTGGCATTCTGACCTTCCTGCCACAGTGGCCTCTGGGTCTCTGCCTATGGCGTTCTGAGACTTTCATACCTCATGGTCCCGAAGTCTTCACACTCCTCTGAAGATGGAGGCTTCTGTACCACCTGGTCCCACAGCCGCTTTGCCCCAAATAAACACAGACACTATATTAATTATAAAAACGTTGGCTGATGGCTAGGGTTTCTTACTGGCTAGGTCTCTCTTTATTATTAATCTATATTAATCTATATGGTCTTATCTTACCAGAGAACACCTGGCACATCCTATCTTCCGGTCTCTACATGGCATCTCTCTCCACCCCTCTCTCTCCTCCTTCCTTTCATAGCCCCGCCTATACTTTCTGCCTGGCCAATCACTGTTTTATTCACCAACCAATAAGAGAAGCATATATACAGAAGGACATCCCCTGTCACTCCTCTTATAAAACAGATGCAAAGGCCTGAAGACCACAGGTTCAGGATACCACAGTAATGACCCTCTCCACACACCAATTCTATGTCAGGATATCACAGTGGTAATCTGTCTCCTTACATCAATTCTATATCAGGATGTCACGGCGATGACCCTTCCCCATGCCAATTCTATGTCAGGATGATACAACAGCGATGACCCTCTCCATTCACTAATTATATATCGGGATGGCACAGTGGTGACCACACCAATTCTATGCATTAGTTACTTAGCTCATCACTTTGACAGACTTCCTGATAGAAACGAATTAAGAGAGAGGTTCATTGTGACTCACAATTTGAGAGAACAAAGTCCGTCATGATGCGGAAGGCATGCTGTCTTTGGTTGTGTTCGTGGTAACAAGAGTTTGTGGCACAGCTTCTTACATCATGGTAGACACAGATCTAGAAAACTAGATTGGGAGAACGACTAGCCTATAAACCTCAAGGCCAAAGTCTCTGTCACCTCACAAAACTGTATCACTATCTGCGGACTAAGTACTCACACATAGGAGCCCTGCATAGGGCTGGTGATGGCCCCATAGGTTCAGACATATGAACACATTGTCCCCGGTGAGCAGAGCTGCTTGGGGAGTCTTAGGAAGTGTGGCCTTGCTGGAGGAAGTACATCAGGTGATGGTTCTGAGGTTTTCTAGCCTCACCCTACCCCAGTTCACTCTCTCTACTTCAGGCTTGAGGTTGAAGGTGTGGCCTCTCCACTTACTGCTCCAGGTTTCTTCCCTGCTACTGCCATGTCTCCCTCATCGTGTGGGCCCTCTCTCTGGAACTGTCAGCCAAAAGAAAGTCCTTCCATTGGTCACTTTTGGTCTTGGTGTTTTATCACAGCAACTAACACAAGGGGTGTTTTACAACCAAACCACAACACCCTGTCAGATGGCTGTGTCCTGTTTCCATCTCAACATCAAGTCTTCCAACCGTCACTGTGCCTCTGAGGCTGGGAACAAATACCAACTTTCTAATGAAAAGGCCCACTTATTGAATGAATGGCACAATGAGCAGCAGTTAATTTAGGTGGTCATGACATAAAATTCTAAGAAGCTGAAGCCAGGGTTTGAGTGATTTGCCTATTAAACATTTTAAGCATAAGCAGTGCCGTTTACTACTTTGATGAAGAAAATAACCAATACTGGCTGGAAAGCTAGTGTGATCCCCGTTCTTCAGTAGAATCTCCTTAGGACTGGAAGGCAGCCCTTGGATTCTCCTCTGCAACACCTGGGGCCCACAGAAAGGAGCAGAGGCAATGCCAAAGGAGTAAGTATGCAACCCAGGTCACTACTTCCGGAGGAGAGCATGATGAAATCTGTCAAATTTTCTTAGTTTACTAAGCTTTTTTTAAAGTTACTTTGTCTTGGAGTATTTTATAATATGTTATCAAATTTGATATGTGAAAACTGTATTTTATTTATTTTGGTGTCTTGCATTCTATATACGAAAGAGTTGTCTAGCTCCATTGCGCTGTGAGATTGACAAGGTTTCCACCATCCTGTTCTGTCCTTCTTTAAACATGACTTCTTTTATTTTTAAGATGATCTATGTTCTTACAGAATTAAAATTTATCAATAAGAACTACTTGTTTCTTGATAGTTAAAAACAATTGATAAATATCACTGGTCTGGGCCCAATACACTTTGTACACCCCCATACATAGGGA
This sequence comes from Cricetulus griseus, assembly GCF_003668045.3. NCBI lineage: Eukaryota > Metazoa > Chordata > Mammalia > Rodentia > Cricetidae > Cricetulus > Cricetulus griseus. The sequence goes on from NC_048601.1 coordinate 2,262,241, forward strand.
CTTCTATTGCTGAGTGTAAAAAATGAACATTTGTAAGCCAAAGGGCCCAATGTCTGAGTCAAGCTAACTTGATATGGAAATGTTAATGACTATCATTATTAGAAGTTTCACATTTCAAAGGCAAAGGAAAAATTCCATAGCATACCAGTTGTGTGACTTCAGTTGTTCAGGAAACCCAAAGGACCATGAGATGGCACTGTGTCCAACATGGACGACAGTGAGTTGGCTTCAGCAACAGACCACTAAGAGGAAAGATGGCTGTTCAAATCTTAGGCAAGCGCTATAAAAATATTTCAAGGGAGAAAAAGATCATCAAATTCCAAACTAAATCTATGTCCTTGGAGTTGAAAACTAAAGAGATTAATCTGAGGATTTGAGAATTAGTTGGTACTAAGAACAAACACAGTGTTTTATTTGCATATGGGTTGAAAGAGAAAGGACAGAACAGAGCCATGGTTTGAAATATCTATGGGCTGGTGTAGTGATATATTATTTATGATTTATTAAAGCTTGACTGATGATTCAGAAAAGCAAAGTCAGCCTCAAGCTGTAGAGGTCAGGCAGTGGTGACACACACCTTTAATCCCAAGACTCAGGGTTAAGAGGTAGACAGATCTCTGTGAGTCCAAGGCCACCTAGAACTACACAAGAGTGAATCAGTCTAAAAGAGAATTAGAGTTCACACCTTTAATCCCAGCATGAGAGGGGTATAGAAGACAGGAGTAAGTATTTAGAGAGGCATTCATTCTCAAGCCTCGCTGAGGATAGGTTACATTTTGAGGCTTGGTGAGAGCTCATGGAGACAGGAGCAGCCCATTCAGTTTGAGGTAGAGGTAAGAAGCTAGTGGCTATCTGCTTTGCTTTCTGATATTCAGCTTGAAGTTTGAACCCCAATATCAGTCTCTAGGCTCATTTATTAATTCGTGTTACAGACTGGGGAAGTAATTCTGAGGTAGAGCACTTGCCAGGCATGCTTTATGTTTTCACTCCCTAAACCTCAAAATACACATCTACCTTGAACAACTAGATTAAGGATGGATTCCTGATATGGGCAGTCTTAGTTACTGTTTTATTGCTGTGAAGAGACAACATGACCAAGCCAACTTATAAAAGAAAGCATTTAACTGGCTGCTTGCTTACAGTTTCATAGGGTTAGTCTGTGGCCATCATGACAGGAAGCCAGGTAACAACAGGTGGGCATGGTACTGGAGCACTTGCAGAGAGCTCACACCTTATATAAAAATGGAGGCCGAAATAGAGTGAGACTGGGCTGGGAATTGACTTTTGAAACCTCAAAGCCCCCCCATCCCCCAGTGACACACTTCCTCCAACAAGACCAGACCTAATCCTTCCTAAGCAATTCAACTGAAACATTCAAATAAGTGACCCTCTGGGGCCATTCTCTTTCAAACCACCACAGACACAAAGGAGAAAAATCAGACTTCTGGAGTGTAAAAATAATGTTATGTTGGCGAAGACTCTGAGGTATCTGTCAGGAAACTATTCACAAATGCCAAGCAGATGATTAAAAATCTGAATGGGAACTCAGGTTTGGGGATGGAAAAATGAATTTGGGCATCATCGGCGGACTGGAGTGAAGAAGGAGAGGAGTAAAGGGAGAGGCTACAGCAGGGAAAGTGCCAACATTTAAGTGGTTGAAAGAAGACAAGCTAACAGAGGAGTCTGAGAAAAAAAGCAGCTCAATAATTAGAACCAGGAGAGCGTGGACCCCAGAAACCACATCAGGAGAAAGAAAAAGTGTTCACGGGATAGAATAGCCAGAGAGTCACAAGACATAAGAACTCACTTCTACAACCCGGAGAGCATCGTTGATGAATTATGGACTCTTCTGGAACACCAGCATTTGGGGAATTTAGAAAAGGCCGAGAAAGATATATTCTTTAAGTAGATATTAAAAATATCCCTTATGCCTTCCAATTCCTGTAAGTTTTGTTTTATTACTATTTCAGGCATGGGTCCTTCATAGCATTGATTAAATTCTGACACAGTGAATAAACTCATGGATTCAACACACATGAGAGACAAAGTACCCTCTCCTCAGAGGCCCCATCATCAAAAAGAAAATTTACCTAATATAAGTGAAATATTCTGTCCCTAGCTCACAATTACTGTTATGAGAAGTAACTAAATTTAATGGATTAAATGGGGTGAGGCAGTAAGTCCATTCTCCTAGTAGAGCCTTATGAGCGCTTCTAAATTAACAAGGCAGTGCACATCTGTAACCTTGGCTTTTAGGAGCCTCAAGTAGGAGGATCAGGAGTCCAACGCCAGCCTGCAATGCCTGCGTCCTTGAGTCAAAGTAACTAAGATACCAAGCTGACACCCCGGTACTCCTGATCTTCCCCAGGTCACCCCAACTGCTGTAGATTCAGTAGGAGCTGAGTCACCATCCACCAGACGGTGTGAATGTCAGCAAGGAAAAATGCTGCATCATAATATACGTGCAACTAAGGATTCAGCTCAATGGTAGAGCACTTGACTGCCATGCATATGGTCCAGGGTTCAATCCCCAGTGCTAAGAACAAACCAACCACATTAACACGAGTTGAAACAGTGTTGCTTTCTTTTGAGAGATGCCTTTGTGCTTGCTTCGCTGGCATTTGTGCCTCATCCAGGTTGCCACTTCTGAGCTGCAGCCCAAGGCTGCCTCCACACCACCCTCCAGAACCGACTGTCAGTTAAGCGATCCATGAGCAAAGTCCTCACCTGGCCTTTCTCGGATGCTTCATATCTTTAGCAAACATATCTGTTTCTGTTAATGTTGAGATCCTTAAGAGTTAGGATGTATCATAAAATCATATAGTTCCTTGTAGAAGCCCAAGTGATTTACACATTCTTGCTATAAATACATTCATTTGTAGCAAAATTAAAAAAAAAAAAAAGCAGCTAAATGGAAATCTGATTACAAAGCAACTGCCATTGATTTCATTCGGCCCTGGCCGCCTGCAGCTCCCTCCCGTCTCCACTGTGTTTAATCTGATCTGATACTATTAAAATAGTATCCTCAAGGGAACACATGGGGATTCAATGTTAAGATTAAAACCATACGTTAAAGATGTTCTTTTGCCTACACTTTCTGTGCGTTCCTAACAACAGCAAGGGCTAAATAGGATCCATTCTACCCTTCTGTGTCACACATCGGGACAGAATGCACACAGGGAAAACTAACTTCAAGGGACATATCTGGAGATGCATTTTGTTGTTGAGCAAAAGAAACCAGATGCTTTTTTTTTTTTCTTTTTCTCTTCTTTTAAGAGCTGGGTCCTGTGTTGCATCAAAAGTCCACTTGTGAATATCAGGAACTGTTGTCAAAAATGCACCAGAAGGCTCTGGGTAGACAGCAGATTATCTTCCTGCAGTGAGCGGGACATCCTCAGCTCTAGATAGAATATGCTTCTTAGATCCCGTTATTTTAAATGGGAGAATAACAGCCAGGAGTTTTAGGCATGCTAAACTAAAATGTGTATCATTTAAATCCTGATTTACATAGAGAACCCAGACAGAATTCTTTATGGAAGCAAATATAAAAGCACAGAAATCTGAAGAAGATAAAGGAAAAAATTTCCAGTATCAACAACCGAAGATCTTTAAACATGTTTACATTTGCATAGCTTTTCTAAAAAAGAAAAGGAAAATTGAGAAGTAATGACAACCAAGAATGAAAGAAGCCAGTAACTGGCATTACCACAGACTGAACCACTTCTTAAGGCCAGGCAAGGCTGCGTGGGGTGGGCACCAACTTATTTGTGTTGACTGCTGTGTCCCTCTGGTAATTTTTAATTGCTTCTCCCAGGATTTATGAGGGCATAAGGGGCTGTGAAAAAATTATTCTAAGCATTAGTAAGACTCTGGAGAAAATAAGCTACATATTTTATGATCAATCCCCTAGTTCTTTCAAAATGCAACCTCCTGATCTCTCCAATGTGTGGCTCTAGAACACACGATAATTTCATATTTTTATCAGCGTCATTGTTATGACCTTCTACATTGATAATATGGGCAAAATAACAGAGCTTTCTGAGGGAAATATAGATCCCTACCTATTTAAATTGCTTTATTCATAAGTTTTAAAAGTATTTCTCAGAAGAAAATACCTATCAGCGGAAGAGGCATAAACGTGTTCTCCTCACTGTGGTTTTGCTTTCTACAGGGTCCTGCCAGTGCATTCCCCTGTTTTCTACACTTTCATCTTCTGTGGCTACAATAGAACCTGTGAACACAGTTTCCTCAGCATAAACCTCCTCAGTAGAGTAAGAAACAGTGCTTGTGACTGCCTCTGCATGCTGCAAAACTTCTGGCAATTAATTTCAATTAAGTTATTTACAAGGTGCGCCACTGCTAACTTTGTGCCCAGATGTTTCACTTGGCAGAGCTTGGTGGCCACCAATGAAGTCGGTTTCAGCAACAATCACTCATTGATAGGATTTTCACTGCAGTGAGTTCAGTGCACCTTCCTCACACCAGAACATGATGTCAGCACCCTGCCCTTCATCCCGACCATAAAAATGCCAATACAAGTTGCAACAAATGACTGCGGGCAATGGCTGAGTTCTAGAGAGCCGGCGTTGAACACCTGGGCTGTGCTGGAATCTAGCAGCTTTCAGAGTTTCACTGCCAGATGTTTGTGGAACAACTTATGCATGTATGGAAAACATACATTATTTTTCGTTTGCATGAGTGATTACCAGAACTTTGGAAGTAGTGGAAACATGGGTTTCTTTTCTTTTCTTTTTTTCTTTTAAAGGCTAATGAAAATTTACTAGGGAAATATTTTTTAATTAAAATCAGCACTGTTAATCTTAACCATTAAGAGCTGAACCTGTATAATAACGCTTTTAAGTAATTGTTTGTTCAGATAATGCATTTTTTTTTAGTAAATTAGGTGCTAGGGCTGTAACCTTGAGGAAGAAAATAAAAACCTGTAAAGGTTTTACTGTTTCTTAAGTCATCTATTAACCATCTCATTTTTGTTTAATGACTTTGAATGTTTTAGGACACTATTTAATAATCATGTATTACTTTTCTTAACTATTTCTCCATGCTCTTTAAATTAAAGACAAAGGAAGGCTAGAGAGGTTAAGGGTCCTTGCTCATCTTCCAAAGGATGGGAGTCCGGCTGCTGGCACACACAGCTACAACCTCCTTTAACTCTAGCTCCAGGGCATTGAACACCCTCTTCTGGCCTCTGTGGGCACTGTACTCAGGTACCTATACCCACAGACAGACAGACAGAAACACACACACACACACACACACACACACACACACACACACACACACTTAAAAACTAAGACAAAATCTATTTAAAATCATCTGTATGTTTGCATTCGCCACCAATTTATTCTAGTTCTTTCTCTGCAGTGTAAGAGGAATTACACTTACTACTCAAACACAGTATAATTTTAGAAGGTGCTTTTTCATATCAGTCCCAGCTGTGCTCTCCACCCACAATGATGTTCCAAGTAAGCTTTGCAAAAGTTTTGATAGTTGTGTTTCTTACAGGTTTGTAATTTTTTTTTAATTTTAAGGAGATTGATGCTTCTTGGTTTTTAATTAATTAGAATGCTAAGCCTATGAAAATGAACAGTGGACTCACTTGTGAAAGTGCAACCATTGTTCCCAGTATAATATACTTTATTTTACATTAGGGGATGAAATGGAGCACATTTCCTTTCTCTGAGCAACTACAAGAAGCTGCTCAAATTCTGCACAGCTGTGCAGCAAGACTCTCGGTGATTTCATAGAGTCCAAAGGGCTATGAATCCATACAGGCGCAGAAACGGAGTAACATTCTCAATAAAATCAAACATATTCTACCAGGGTCAGATGAATGCATTTATGTTCATAAAGTCTAGTTTCTGAAAATGTACGTGTGCGGCTTCCTGAACAAACAGGTTAAAAATCTGTCTTGTTTAAGAAGCAAACATTTCAACCATTTCAGCACCTTGACTAAGAAATGGCCATTAAATCAAACCTGCTCGCTATCAGGTTATAAAATGAACGAAGTGTCAGAAGCAAATAGACTTTAATAGGGTGGGATAGTAAACATGAAATGAAAACATCTTGGCAAACTTAGCACTTAGGAGATGGATTCCCACCACCCTTTCCCTTGCGTCGAAGTTCATGGTGGTCCTTGGGTCGGGCCGGGATGCCTTCCTTTGCCTTTCCTTCTTAATGTGTCCAGGATCCTGCCGGCTCTCCAGGGTGGCACTGCTGGCAGGCGCCTCGTGGCATCTCCAGGGAGGCCCGGCCTGAGACACTGAGAGCCACTGTGAACACACAAGTCCTCACTCCTGGTTTGCTATACGCTTGGACCCGGGGTGATGAGAACGAACCCTGTGTGGATATAGATATCTCCCTGTGTTTCGTTAAGAAGTTAATGCAAGTGCTTACCTATTGCATGTTTTATCTGAAAGGACTTTAATTTTTAATCTTGGCCTTGAGGCAAACTAGTGGAGAACTTCTGAGTGCTTACGTTATAAAGGGGGCTGCAATTTGTTTTCAGTCCTTGGGACATTTTTATACCACCAATAAATAAAAGCAATAATCACAAAGGAAATTAAAGTACAAAGAAAATATGGTAAAGCCATGTTAAGGTCTGACCCAAATATACACAACAAAGGAAATGCATGGCTGTAGTTAGAGCTTGCTCTTTAACCACCTACTGCATTTACAGTGCTGGGAACATGGAGACCATGTGTTGAACATGTCCTTAAGCCATACTGACTCAACGTATTTGGACGAAGAGTGAAAAAATAAAACACTGGACAATCCCCAATGTTTTGTTCACTTGAAATAAAGCTTGCAAGGATTTACAGGTCCATGGAGCTAGCAACGAGAAAAGGCTTGCTAGCCACTTAGATGCAAATATCATTTCCACTGGTAATGCATTTGCTCAACAGGAAAGAATTGAACACAGTTAGTTCGAGCCACACTGCCAGTCTGTGGCAGTTGAGTTGTGTATGTTAGGAGGGGGTGAACACAGTGGTCCAGTTCCACCTGAAGCCCTTCACAGTCGGTGCACTATCCATAGTCAGTCAGCTAAAAATCAAGTATGTTCTGTATAGTCTCAGTCTGTGTTTTGTGGCTATTGAACTGCTAAATAGGCAGACTGGCTAGAGAACTCTGTCCTCTTGTCTGTCTGTAGGATGCTAAGCCACTCCCAGGAGCTAATGATGGAGGAGAGTTCTGTTATGCCTCTGGCAGGAATCTTGCAGAAATATATGTGTCTTTGGGAAGGTTAATTTTGTTGAAAAAGTACTTGATGATATCTTAGATTTTTCCCAATCATTTGCAAAGATTTCTTTTACATGGATTTTCCCATTTAATTACATGTCCATCTTCCCCTGTAGATCAGATGAGCCAATTACTGGGAGGTTAGTTAATAACAAAAACAACTAGGAAAGTTACAACAAGAGTGGAAGAAAGAAGGAAAACACACAAGTTCTTTGTTTAAATATGTACTGTCATGATAAAACTTGGCCCTTGTTCAAAAGCCTTAAGACCAATATCTACAGACAAGGGAGATAACTCAGTAGGTTAGGGCTAAATGTTTCCCAAGCATCAAGACCAGAGTTTGATCCCGAACACCCACATAGAAAGCCATACTTCATATCCAGTAGGGCCAAGACAGGCTTCCTGTGTGAGGCTCACTGGCTTGTCAGCCTCCCAGGTCCCATGGAGAAAAGGTCTCAAAACACAAAGTTGATGGCTCTTAAGGAACAATACACAAGACTGCCCTTGGCTCTCACACGTACATGCACACACCAGCTATAAAACAAGCAAACAAACAAACAAACAAAAAACAGTATCCAGATGCTAACAGCTGAGTATGCCAAGTCCATGTGAAAGACAGCTCTACTACACAGAGAGAAACCGGGAAGCTGTGACATGGTGGTGATGAGCCTCATCAGTTTTTCTGTATGTTCCAAGATGTTCACTCAACAGATGTTTAAGTCATGAGAGGTGACCCTGTGGAAGTCAGGCACAAAGTCAGACTTGGGAGTTTCCTGTCCTTCATCAAATTTAAACTGTTTTGGTGGAGCAGGGCTCCAATTAGAGGGAGGGGGGAAATAAAGTAAAACATAGCATCGTTCCCCGTAGCTCTAGCAAACATCACTGCAGCCCAGACGTTGGAGGGCATGAGTCTTCAGTGCCCACCTTGGCAGAGACAGTTGGATTCTCACAAGTCATGGAAGTCAGTGAGAACATTTCTTTGCTCTGCTCCCTTTACTCCAGAGTGTATATACCGAGTGTCTGCACCACAGTGTGCAATGACTCGGATACCTTTCTGTTCAACCAGAGGTGTGTGTTCACAAACACCAGAACAAATTAACAGAACAAAAACAAAAAAGCCTGCTAGATGCTGTAAGTGCATCCTGTGTACTAAATGTTTTTAAGTAGAAGGGAAGCTGAAGAAGAAGAGGCAGAACACTTTAGGTTGGTCCACGTAAGACTTCCCAGTTCCTGGTGTCTTGCACATTCCCAAGACAGAACACACAATTTCTTCCCTTATTGTTTGTTCCCCTTCCACTGGGCCCTCCCACACCAATTGCCCAGCTAGGGTAACTGAAACTTGAACACGTGGAAGAAAACATGTTTCCTCTTCCACCAGACTTGAAAGGAGATGGGGGTCCCTTTCCCACTTTTCTCATTAGCATTGTAGTATAAAAACCATCTGTGACAATTTAGTAGATTAAATACATTGAAGCAACAAATAAAAGGCACTCTAATGAATAAAATACAGAAGACCACATATGGCTGTCCGTTTCTTCCTTGACAAGCAGCGTAAGCAGCGGCCAGCATCAGGAGGACCAGCCAGCAGCCAGGCAGGGAAGGCTGGTGGGCTGCCAGCCTCTTCCTGCTCTCTCATGCCTGGCTCACCATTATTGACTGTACACTTAAACTGTAAGCCCAGACAAACCCTTCCTTCCTCCCTTAAGCCGTCTTTGTCAGGTACCTGTCACAGCAACAGGAAAAGTAAATAATACACACACCAGCTTAAGCTGGCTCTTAAATCGTCATGCCAGCACAACAAAACACAAGTAGACTTGATTTGGCCTGTGGAGAACAAACTCACAGACTGAGAAATACAATCACCATTCTTAAAATCTATTACAAATTTGCCTTCTTCAAAACCACTCCTGAAGGTTTCTCTTCCTCATCTCTGTTTTCTGCTCCTTCCTAAGTGTAGATGCCTTTAGACAACACAGCTTGGATGCTTTCTGTGTAACTCGTGTATGGGTGTCTCACTTTCTCACCTACTTAGGAAATACATTTTGCTTAAGACAGAAGCATGTATCATGATTCTTTGATCTTTCTGTTCCAGTGTTAATCTTCCATTTCAGTGGTGTGTATGCATGCGCTGTGTGTGTGTGTGTGTATGTGTGTCTCTGTGTGTGTGTGTGTATGTGTGTGTGTGTGTGTGTGTGTATGTATGTGTGTGTGTGTGTATGTATGTGTGTGTGTATGTATGTGTGTGTGTGTGTATGCATGCACTGTGTGTGTGTGTGTGTATGTGTGTCTGTGTGTGTGTGTGTATTTGTGTGTGTGTGTATGTATGTGTGTGTGTATGTATGTGTGTGTATGCATGCACTGTGTGTGTGTGTGTGTGTATGTATGTGTGTGTGTATATGTATGTGTGTCTGTGTGTGTGTGTATGTATGTGTGTGTGTATGTATGTGTGTGTGTGTGTGTCTGTGTGTGTGTGTGTGTATGTATGTGTGTGTGTATGTATGTGTGTCTGTGTGTGTGTGTATGTGTGTGTGTGTGTGTGTGTGTGTATGCATGCACTCTGTGTGTGTGTGTGTGTGTGTGTGTGTGTGTGTGTGTGTGTGTGTGTGTACAGGTCACATATCCTGGGGTATAAGTGTCAGAGGTCAATATTATGTGTCTTTGTTCATCTCTCTCCTTGTGTGTTTTGGGACCTGGTTGTTGCTGGAGTTTCTCGCCCTGCCAGGTCCCACTACTTCAGCCCCAAATGAACACACAGAGATGCTACATTAATATAAAACTGTTGGTCAATGGCTAGGGCTTTTTATTGGTTAGCTCTGTCTTAATTATTAACGCATTACTAATTACTAATCTATATATTTCTACATGGCCTTAGCTTATCCGAGAATGCCTGGTACATCCTATCTTCCTGGTCTATACGTGGTGTCTCTCTGGTCTCTCTCCGACTACCTTTCCCAGAATTCTCCTTGTCCTGCCTCTCTTTCTGCTTCTATTGGTAAAACAATAAGAGAAACATATATACGGAAGGACATCCTCCATCACCTGGTCCTCTCATTGGACCTAGAATTCACCAATTGGCTAAACTGACTGACCAGAAAGAACCAGGGATTCTGGGTCTCTGTCTCCCAAGCTCTTGGTTGAGAGACACACAGTGCCACAGTCAAGCTTCTTATTCAGGGATCCCCATGCTTGCACACAAGTGTTTGCTGACTGAGCCATATTCCCAGGCCTTTGTTCAAGGTTTTACATCTATTTTAAGAAGCAGATATCAGAATAGTTCATTTTTGTGGAACTCAAAAAACAAACAAACAAAAATGTAGTCATCGGAACCATGTCTAAAGGCTGTATGTATGTCCCAGGACGGTTGGCATATCATATCATATTCCCACTTAAAGGGACAGTGCAGAGCTCAAGGGGGAAATGTTCATCAAAGTGAAGAGGACCACTAATGTAACATTTGGAAGAGGTTTCCAGTTTCCCAGCACCAAGGGCCGTCTGGGTTGAATGCCCCATCTGCACTGTAGTTCTTCTGTCTGTAAGGAAAGCGATTGTCTGTAAGGCTTGTCAGCAGAATACAGCTGTCATAAGACCACCCACCACCAGAATACCTTCAGCATCGAACAAAATAAGCCATCATTGACTGGCATTTGAAATTGGTGTTGTTGGAACTATCAAATGAGCCTCATAAAGGGGAAAAAAATCACACAGACTCTGTAGTTGGCATATGCCTTTCCACACTGAGCCGAAGGAACATTGTTTTGCTGAGTGATTTTCAATCTGGGTCTCTGGGTTTCTAGAGAGCCTGCCTCTATGCACACTTCTCTGTGTAGGTGGGGTCCTGCTGTGCTACACTGTCATGGAGGTGGGTCTCCTGCAGTTCACAGTGTGCTCCTGGGGGCATGGCTACAGTCAGGGAAGCCTGCCCGCGGTGGAAAAGCTAGTCCTCCAAACAGAAATATGTAACATGCCAAACCAGAGAGCCTTAGGAGGTGGGGCCTCCTCCTCCTTTCTTTAGTCTAAGATGACTGATTTCTAGAATTAGAGACACAGACAGAGAGGTGGAGGAGGGGGGAGAGGAGAAAGAGGAGATGAGGAGGAGAGGAGCCACCAGCATGAGGGGAGAGGATGGAGTGAGAACAGGAAAAGGGAATGTGCCTGCTTCCTCCCCCCAAAGCCCCCCCAAATTCCTTGCTTCTTTGCCAAAGCTGCTCACCTTGATGCCTCCCGATGTTTCCTTTTGTCTTTCATCTTTTCTCTGTTTTGATTTTGCTGTTGTTGTGTTACACAGGGTCACACTATGTAGCCCTGGGCGGCCTGGGATTCACAGAGGTCTGCCTGCCTCTGCCTCCCGAGTACTAGGACTAAAGGTCTATGCCACCAAGGCAGGTGACTCCGCTTTTCTTTGGAATCGCATTGGTCTGACTTCTTCCTTCACTGCCATCAAATGCCCCCCGAAGCGGCCTCCAAAGACCGACCGACCATCTGGCTGAAGAACTGATGCCTTTCAATTGTCTCAGTTTAGTTTTAGAATCCAAAATATTTACCAAATGTTGCTCGGCACACTTATTTTTCCTTACGAGGAAACAGCTTCTCCATCGGCAGCTGTTTCTTCTGCCCCATCCCACTTAGCTCCCGTCAAATGCTGGGTTCTTCTGCCCCCCTGGTTTTCATCCAAGATTCCATTCTGGCCCTGGGCACTCTCCTCACCCTCAGCTGTAGACTGCCTACCATCGGCTCTCAGCTCTGGAGACACTAGAACTTTTATCTTGGCACAGACCTGCGTGTGAACTTCTGGTGAAGGAACCAGCTTCCTTTTGGCAGCCATAACAGCCGAACACGTGCTTGCCATAAACCTGCCTTGGTCACGTAGAGGTCAGATGCCTGTCTCGTGACAAGGAACCAATCGGAAGTTAGCTGGTGGCGCTATGCTTTACGACCCTGGGTGTGCTTTACAGACAAGCGCACAGCAATGACGTAGAGAGCATAGCAACCGCCCTGGGAGGGCCTATGAGCCATAACAACCAGTTGACCAATCAACACAGGGCAAGCCCTCCAAGCCTGGAAGCACACCAATCCTGAGCCTGTGTGTACCCCTAGACACTCCCCTTACGCTGCCCTATAAGATCTTTGGGGAGCCCGTTGGAGCCGTCTTTTTCTAGCCGTCTGCCATGGCGGGTGGGTGAAAGACCCGAGCTAACATGGGGTTAGTTCGTTAAATTACAATAAAGCCTCGTGCAGTTTGCAGCAAGCTCTCGAATCCGCCTGGTGATTGGGGTGACCTCGAACCTGGCCTGAGACCCCGGATACTTGAGTTTTCGGGGGTCTAACATTTTGGGGGCTCGTCCGCGATTTGCGACCACCCTTCACCTGAGTGGATTCGATCTTGGAGGTAAGATGATTCGAGCTCGAAACTTATATATGTTCAATGTTCAATGTTTGCTTGTTTTGTCTCTTGCTGTTTTGTTTGGTGCCATGATTTGTATTTGATCTGCGCAGAATTTGTATTTGTAATTCGGACTTCTGGGGAAGACCCTGAAGTCCTGCCCTGGATGAAAGTCCGAGGGTTGCTTGATTTGATCTGCGCAGAATTTGTAATTTGTATTTGATCTGCGCAGAATTTGTAATTGAACCATAGGGTAAGCAGACTTGCGAGAACCTTGGTTCCACCCTGGATGAAAGTCCAAGGTTTGGTTGTAATTTTGGTTTGGGGCACCATTTCTTTGCCGCGGTTTGTCCTGTCTAATGTTTGTGCTGTCTAATGTGCTGTCATTTGTGTTATGTGTTTCTTAAGCATCTCTTTCTGTCCCACATTGCCCATGCACGTGGCATGCATGGGTCAGGGGGTCAGGGGTCTTTTCTTCTCTGAGCACATGGCGCCACCTCAACTGTTATCGGCAGATGCGCCGGAGGACAGACTGCCACTCTGAGGACACCCAGGACCCAAGAGGTATGGACGTGGGCCAAGGACACTTGGACCCGCCTCAGTTAGCCGCCAGGTTCTGCCGCCTGGCTTCCCGCGCCATTGCCTTATAAGCAGGGCGGGCGGATTGGGTTGGCGTCTATTCTTTCCTGTCTATTCTGTGTTATCATCCACCACGCCACCCCCCTTTCTATTCCCACCTGCGGGTCTATGAGGCATGCCCAGTAGGGCTGTTTCTGCCCCAGCGGCTGTCGCGGGTGTTTCCCTGCTCTGAGGGAATATGGCTACAAGGCCGCCATCTGCTACCCGTCTTTCTGTGCTCCACACACATGGTATGCAGGGGGGCCGCAGGAGTCTTTCCCACCCCTGGATTGGCCAAGGGTCTGGGGTTACCAGCAGCACCCCTACCCCAGGTCTCTCTGCCTTGAGCACATGGAGCTCGAGCGTATGAACTTATCTGGCCTGATCCGGACATCTAAATGGCCTTAAAGTTATTAAGAACTATAAAAGGGACTTTGACAAAATTTTTATGTTAACTAAAAAATAAAAAAAAATATAAAAGACTTAAGTAATAAAGAGAAAAAAATTGTCTAAGAATGTCTAAGAAGGTCAGAGAAATAAAATAAAAGGTTAAAGAGAGTTAAAAGCAAATGGCAAAAGTTATAGAGGGTTAAAATTGTAGACGGTCAGAGGAAAGTTGTCGAAGGTCAGAGAAAAGGTTACAAATGAAAAAAAAATGTAAACTGTGCTATGGTTTCTCATGTCTACAAACAGTAAATTTTAAAAATGGTAATATAAGTTAAAATTTTAACCATATTAAGCTAATTCTGTTTTAAAACGTCCTGTTTATTTCTCAAGTAAATTATATATACTTGTTTTAAAAATGTTCTATTTCCTGGTATAAACTTAAGCATGTTAAGCAAAGCAAGTTACGGCCATTTTGTAACTGGTCATATGACTTGACTGGTCGCCATTTTGCTAAAGTTAAAAAAAGAATACTTAAACCGCCATCTTGACTAAAGGTGACCACATGGAAATTAGAGGTACCATCTTAGAAACAAGTTTTACAATTAAGATTTAAAATGTTAATGCTTCTATATATTACAGAAAGACCTTAAGGGAATTTAAATTTCTTTTTAAAACCAGTTTTCAAATGTTTGTTTTTATTAATGTTTGTACTTAAAGAGCTTCAATTTAGAATTATTTCTAAGCAAAGCCTGACAATGTAAAGTTCTTGTTTTATAAAAGATACTGATCTATATAAGACGGTACAGTTTGTATTTTTAGAAATTAAGTTTAAGATGTTGGTAACACACACCTTTAAACTCAGGGTGTTGATGGCACACACCTTTAAGTTGAGGGCGTTGGTGGCACACGCCTTTAATCCCACCACTCGGGAGTAAGAGGCAGATGGATCTTTATGAGTTCAAGGCCTGCCTGGTCCGGCAGATCGAATTCCAGAACAGGCTCCAAAGTCACAGAAAAACCCTGTCTCAGAAAGAAGTTAAGCTACTGTTTAAGAAATATAAGGTAGCTCTATACAGTTTTAAGTTCAGCTGTGCTGTTTCAAATATTTTACTAAGTTAAAACCAGTTACAGTCAGACTAAAAATTAATTACAGAAATAAGATTTACCTAGCCACCTGTGTGCTTCTTGTATGCTTAAGGCAAGTAACTAAAACAGACAAACAGACCTCTAATGCTTCAGAGATCTTCAGAATATGGCATTTAAATTGTTATCTTTAAAGTTTATAATGTCAGACAGACTGCCAGATCCGGACAGTGACCCAAAGTCTCCAAAGAAGATTACGAGGCACCTCAGTTCCTGCACCTGGACCAGTGAGCGAGATGCTCAGATGTGAAACCTGCCGCCTGCCAGAACCTGGCCGAGAATGTGGACAAAGCTGCTGGACACTGGAAAATTGATTGTACCCCTTTGCCTAGACAAAACAAGGTCAGTCTTTTCCATGTCCCTCTTCCACAGAGAGGAAAAAAACTCTCACAGTATAGGCCTGGCGAAGATTGCTGGTCTTTGAGACACCTGCCTCCAGCGGTAATGGAGAAACTTGGGTATGGACTGGCTTCTAACTGGCTTCTGTCACTTTTTAGTAGATTCGGACAAAATATACCCTTCTCAGATCTCTGAAATATTACTGGTTGTTTTGCTAAGTTCCTCATCGATCCCTACTGTGTCTCAGAAGCGCCTTGACCCTGGTCCTGATCTCTTCCTTCCTTTTCCTGTCACAATCACTTTCTCTCCGTTGCTTACATATCCAGTTAGTCACAGCCCTAGATGAGCCCAGGGCTAAGTGGGAAATCCACCCCTAGGGCAATGCTCCCTCATCTTCCTCCCCAGGCCTTTACACCTTCCTGTCTGACCTGCACCACTGCTACAACCTAACCTCTTCCCAGTTCTCCTGTCCAAATGTCCAGCTTGCTTTCCTCTTGAATCTGTGGTCCCTATCTTTGCTTTGTAGATATTTGCCTAACACCCTCCTGTGGCTTTTATCACACACAAGTAAAAGGACAGCCCCTCTCTAACTACTTCCTCCTTGTAAATTTGCCTCCCTGCTTGTCCTTGTTTACTTTCTACTGACAGCTTCCTAAATACACGGTTTCAGAGGAGCCTCAAGTTGGGGACAGGCTAATTAATATGTTTGCCTGAAATGCTAACCGTCCTGTGCACTGTGTAAACCACTCAGATTCCTGCGCCTCACACTCCTGCACATTTTCTTTTGGTGGCCATGGATCATGATGATGAGGGATACGCCTCCAACCGCGTTTTTCTCACTTTATGGGAGTTTATAACACGTAGAGTCTTAATTAATCCTTGAGGCCTCTGAGAACAGGAAACAAGCCTTATTCAACTTTTCCCAGGCATTTTAAATTATGAATGATAACAGGTTATAGAATACCTAACAACTGAATAGAAAAAAAAAAAAAAGTGACCAGACAGAACAGCTGGTTGAGAGTTTGTCCCTCATTTCTGATGCCATTGGCACTGTATGCAATATTATGCAACTATTTCAATTAAAACATTTTTATTTATGTATCCTTCCCTCCCCATCCCCCCCTCTCTCTCTCTGTGTGTGTGTGTGTGTGTGTGTGTGTGTGTGTGTGTGTGTGTGTGTGTGTTATGTATGCAGGTGCCCTCAGAAGCTGGAAATGGCCATCAGATGCTTGGCAGCTGAAGCTATAAGTGGTTGTGTGCACTCTGACACAGGTGTTGGGGGCTGAACCAGGGTCCTCCGGAAGAGCAGCAAGTGCTTGAACCGCTGAGCTGACTCTCCAATCCCTACAATTACTTTAAAGCCCTTGAAAACCATTTTGCAGAGAAGCAGAAAATTATATAATAAATCAACAATTAGAAAATCAAAAACAATTTCATAACAAAGGAAATGGTTGCTCAGAGCAACAAAAGAATCTGAACTCCCCAACAGAAGAAAATCCCTCTGTTGTTGGTTAATGGGCAAAATGAGAGGTGAGGTTTAGCTTCTGCCAGGTAATTCTCTCTCTCACTGGAAACATTTGGAAAAGAGTAAGCCATCTTTCAACCTGTGGGGTCAGTTCTGTCCACCGAACAAAGCACGGACATGTGCGTCACCATCTCCCTTGCAAAACCTCGGTGGGCCTGCAGCTACATGCAAGCTGCTTATTGTATAAGACTGTACGTGACAGTGAACACCTCAGCAGCAAGTCTCAACTACGAGGTCATATTCAGAAATGTATGACCTCAGTTGGAGAGGGTGTGGAGACTGTGGGGACAGAGCCTGGGTCAGGTGAACTTCTAAACGGAAAGGGTATTTGTGAGATCATGAAAAATAAATAAAGGAACAAGGAGAGAGGCGTATTAACAAAGGAATGATCAGTCATAATTCTGGAAGCTACTGGAGCAGAAAGCCATTAATTCAAACAGTGCAGTACTGGGTAACTGTAGCGAAGACTGTATCCCCGAAGGAAGGTTTCTGCCAATACTTGGGTGGGAATGGGGAAGGCTAACAGAAAAAAAAAAAAAAAAAAAAAAAGCAAATTAAGATCGATTTAAAAGTTACTTTTCCACTGAGAGTAGGAAAAGGCATTTCCCCCATTTTGGACGAAAGATAACATTGGATTGAAAGAACAGTGAAAACCTAGGAGCAAAAGAACTTCACAAACCGTAGCCCAGCCAGAATCTCTCAATATATTTGAACTCCTCTCTGTGCTTCCTGCTTCCAGCCTTCCGTCTGACATCTTTTCTCTGTCTGTCTGCCATCATTACTCACAGCCTCACTAGTAATTTTTCTAAAGGGTGACATTACCAATTCGATTGAAACCAAAGCCCAAGTATGGCCACAGCCAACTCTGCCCACGGTGAACCAAAGCCAGGCATCCAATGCATAGGAAACAAAAGTCAGTGCAGCATAGCATTTGGTGTTATTTTTGAATCTCAGCAAATGGTTAAAAAAACTATTCCACTAATATTTCCACTTAAATCCTTGAATTACCAATTCTGAACAGGAATATTAAATGGTAAGCTATCATTTGGAATTTATAATGGAAAAAAAAAAGGCCTGGCTATTTAACAAACTCTTATTGACTTAACTCAGGCCTTTGCCTGTGTGGCAGGAAAAGGCAGGATATTCTACAGGGGAGATATGAGGGCTGAACTTGCTGATGTCAGGCTGTTTCAGAGTCACACTCTTCCTAAATCCCATACGTTCTCTCACTAATCTAGTATTGACTTTATTGCACCACAAGTTTTTCTCCCACATATTTATAGTCACAGTCCCCATTTTCTTCTGCGGGTGAACTCCAAGTTCTCTGTCAAGCATGTGCAGATGCATGCATCCCTCAGCTTTCGGATCAGTGAGCCTCGCAGCAGGTCGCCATCTGCGGCAACATCAGTGACTCCATGGTTTTAGGAACCTGGATTAATTTTTTTCCCATTCTGGATTATTCTTTTCTACATGTTGCTCTTTTGACTTTTTCTGCTCCTCTGGGTTTTTCATGCCATATACGTGACCATCTAGCATCTCAGGATAAAGCATGTAATTGTGGTTTCTTTCAGAAAACTATAGTGGACTGTGTCAGCCATTGTTGAGGACTGTGTCAGCCATTGTTGAGGACTGTGTCAGACATTGTTGAGGACTGTGTCAGACATTGTTGAGGACTGTGTCAGACATTGTTGAGGACTGTCTCAGACATTGTTGAGGACTGTCTCAGACATTGTTGAGGACTGTGTCAGCCATTGTTGAGGACTGTGTCAGACATTGTTGAGGACTGTCTCAGACATTGTTGAGGACTGTCTCAGACATTGTTGAGGACTGTGTCAGCCATTGTTGAGGACTGTCTCAGACATTGTTGAGGACTGTCTCAGACATTGTTGAGGACTGTGTCATCCATTGTTAAGGGCTGTCTCAGACATTGTTGTAAACTGTGTCAGCCATTGTTGAGGACTGTGTCAGCCATTGTTGAGGACTGTGTCAGCCATTGTTGAGGACTGTGTCAGCCATTGTTGAGGACTGTGTCAGCCATTGTTGAGGACTGTGTCAGCCATTGTTGAGGACTGTCTCAGACATTGTTGAGGACTGTCTCAGACATTGTTGAGGACTGTGTCAGCCATTGTTGAGGACTGTGTCAGCCATTGTTGAGGACTGTGTCAGCCATTGTTGAGGACTGTGTCAGACATTGTTGAGGACTGTGTCAGACATTGTTGAGGACTGTGTCAGACATTGTTGAGGACTGTGTCAGCCATTGTTGAGGACTGTGTCAGCCATTGTTGAGGACTGTGTCAGCCATTGTTGAGGACTGTCTCAGACATTGTTGAGGACTGTCTCAGACATTGTTGAGGACTGTGTCAGCCATTGTTGAGGACTGTGTCAGACATTGTTGAGGACTGTGTCAGACATTGTTGAGGACTGTGTCAGACATTGTTGAGGACTGTGTCAGCCATTGTTGAGGACTGTGTCAGACATTGTTGAGGACTGTGTCAGACATTGTTGAGGACTGTGTCAGACATTGTTGAGGACTGTGTCAGACATTGTTGTAAACTGTCTCAATTCTGGACTGTCTCAATGGCAACCGATGGATTCTGAGGGAGAGGGAGTCATGGTCTTCAGTTGTGCACCCACTGAGGAGCTCACCAGTTAACAAGCAATAATTCCAAACCCAGGTCACATAGATGATGATGGTTGAACTTGGTGGGTCTGAAAAAAAGGAAAAAGGCAGGAATGTGGTACAGGATGTGTAGGGAGGAGGTGGAAGATAACAGGAATGGAAGAGAGATGGGTGGTGTTAACCAGTCAGTACCCAGAGGCCACCTTATATGAGTGAAATTGTCAAAGAACATAAAATCTTTCTTAAAAATAATTAATTAATTAAATGTATTACAATTCATTCACTGGTTTGCTGTAGGACCTGGTGTTTCATGGGGGCCTTAATAAAGATGATAGAGATAGATAGATGAGATAAAAGATGCTACTGTTGATGAAGATGATAGAGACATTTGAATAATAGATGATAGATAATAGATAGATAGATGACAGAGAGATAATCAAAGATGATGATAGGTAAATGATAAATGATAGATATACATACATAAATACATAGATTCATAGATGGCAGATAGACAGGTGGATGGATATAGGTGTAGTTATGGCTAAAAATACAGGAACAGATAAACATGTAGACACAATGTCCTTGCATGCATATGTGTATGATGGTAGGGAAACAGCACTATAATTTACAAACAATGGGAGATTTTTGCTCACATTTGGCAGGACTTTGTCCACTATTCACTTGTTCTCTTTTCCCAGCACTGGGCAAACACATAGCTTGATGTCCTGGGCTTTCTTAGCCACACTTGCCACAGGCATCCATATTTATCAACCACTTTATAAGATGGTGGGAAGATCAATAAGGTCCTGAAACTACTTTAAATGGAGATTTTACATGAAAATCACTGTCGTGTAAATAAAGAGCTTTTCCATGGTTGGCCTGTTGCTGTTGGGGACGTGAATGAAGGAATGAGAGACTAGTGACATGATTCCAGGTGCAGCCGGGTTTGTCATTTCGACCTGAAGCAGAAGACTCCCAAAAAGGGTGAGATGGCTCAGTGGTTAGAGGTGGTTGCCACCAACCCCGAGGACCTAGTTCAATCTCCCAGATCCACTTGGAAAGAGAAAATGGACTCTGGAAACTGGTCCTCTGACTTCCACACACACACACACCATGGCACTGATGCACCTATACACATAAGCACCCCCCAAAATCTATAGATGTAATAAAAAAATAAAACTCCTACAGACAGACCTGTCTTCCCTGGCAGGCCACACTGTTAGGAGGATCCTCATCAGTCACCACCGCCATGATGAAGAGAAGGTGAGGTGCTTCATGTGGGCTTAGTTGTGTGTGATGACAAGGTACGAATGCTCATGTCTTAGGGATCTGCAATGAGGTCATTGTCTGCACTCCATGGCCCTCTGCCAAGGCCTCTACACAACCGACCCTACAGCCGCAAGAGAAAGCCTTGCGCTCTGCAGTCATGGCTTCCCCTCCTGCTCATGTAACGCCTCCCACTCTCCTGACTGTCCAGTGGCAACCATTACTCACCGGGTTTCAAGGAAAAAGCTACATGACTACACAT
Organism: Cricetulus griseus; assembly: GCF_003668045.3. Classification (NCBI taxonomy): domain Eukaryota; kingdom Metazoa; phylum Chordata; class Mammalia; order Rodentia; family Cricetidae; genus Cricetulus; species Cricetulus griseus. The sequence goes on from NC_048601.1 coordinate 2,283,038, forward strand.
GAGTAATAGCAATATCTACCATATTGCTTTTTCTTTGAGAATTGTCTGTTTTTTAAGTGTGTGTGTGTGTGTGTGTGTGTGTGTGTGTGTGTGTGTGTGTACACTTGAGTGAAGGTGTGTGTAAGAGCCAGAGGCAGCAGATCCTCTAGAGCTGGAGTTACAGGCAGCTGCGAGGCTTTCGATGGGCGTGTGCGGGAAATCCACTTTGGATTTCCACTGTAAGAGCAGTGCATGCTGTTAGCTGCTGAGCCACCTCTCCAGTTCCTTCTGCCCTTCAGAGAAGCTCGCAGCGGCATGACTTGGCATAGGTGAATATGTCTGTCTCATAATGACTGTTACAGTCATGAAATTAATGCTAGACCCAGGTTTATCATGCATACACCCAGAAGCTACTGTGTGTCCACACCACAGTGACTGTGAGAACCGTTTGGCTTTAGTTAGTCATCTTCAGAGTTTAGTAATGTTTGGAGGTGAGGACTCTAAATCCAAACATGAATGTTAGTCCCTAACACATCAAAGACTGCAGCTCTTTGCTCTATCCTGAAAATCTGCATGTCCACCAAAACCCAAAGACTGAGAACATAGTGATGAAGATGACAGTGCTTGAAGTTGGCCTTTAGGACACAACTGGACCATGAAGTCAGAGCACTCATGAATGTGACTGTAAAAGAGCTGCTTCCTCCTCCTCCTCCTCCTCCTCCTCCTCCTCCTCCTCCTCTTCCTCCTCTTCCCACCTTCCTCTATGAGCCAGGGTGCATGCTCTCTTCAGGCACTGAATCCACAGATGTCTTGATCTTAGATTTTTAGAACTTGGAGAAATGACTTGTGCTTCATAAGCAATGCAGTCTGTAGTAGTACTTTCTTGTCAGGACTACCAGCCCACAAATGATGACAAAGAGACTTATTATGAATTATAAGACCTTGTCCTTTGGCTTAGGCTTGTTTCTGACAAGCTCTTAATTAACCTGATTTTTAGGTTAATTAACCTAGTTAATTAACTAACTTAATTAAACTGTATTTTTCATCTACGTTCTGCCGCGTGGCTCTTTGCCTTTCCTCAGTATGGCATGTGCAACTTGCCCCAAATCTGCTGGTGAAATCCGCACACCTAGATTCTTCCTGCCAGTTCCTCTCTCTGCCCAGAAGTTGAACCCATCCTCTACTGCCTAGATATTGGCTATTCGGCTTTTTATTAAACCAAACAGAAGGTACCTTAGGCAGAGACACATCTTCACAGTGTACAAAAAGATTACCCACAACACTAGTCTACAGAGTTTTGTACAGCACATTAATCAGACATAATTCTCTATGTGTAAGTTGATATAGCAATAAGATATATAGCCTAGGCTTATATAGCATAAGACTCTAATACTTAGAGCAAAACCCTGGTGCCAGCACACATCATCAGGTGAGGAAGAGCTTGGCTCCCTGGGCTTTCTCTTAAAAGGAGACTTTGGAGCTGATAGTTGACAGCTATGCTATTCGAGTGGGAGTGATACAGATGTTTGTGGCACAATGGAAGACCCTCAGAATGAATGAGAATGGTGAAGTCCCCTTACCTCTCCAAATGTTTCGTTGAGCAAACGGACTCTGGGACAAGCAGACAAGGGGAAGATGAAATGAGAAATTCTAGGAATATATTCCGTCTCAGTGTCACTATCAAGATGCACAGGAGACTGTCAAGATCCACAATGGAGAGTTCATTTGCTTGGACTGGGTATGGTGACCCATGCTTTTGGATCTCTAGGAAGATTGTTCTGTGTCTACTCCAACTGTAAAAAGGGCTAATACAGCAGGGGACGTAACTCGGTGGGGCATTGCTTGCATAGCATGCATGAGGCCTGGATTCAATCTTGAGTGTCCTACCCTCTAGAAAGATTCGTTTTTATCTGCATACTATATCCAAAATTCACAAACTTTGCAATGGAAAGGACCAAGGCTCACGAGGATCAAGAGTAAGAGAGGAGCTTATACTGGCCGAAGAGAGTAAGCCCAACCATACCACTCCTTACTGAAAACGATCAGTGTCTTCCTATACTTGGATGAACACCCCTGTCCTTGCCATGGCCCGCATGGCCCTATTAAACCTATCACCATCACTGTTCTCCAACTCGACTTCCTCCTTTCTGACACAATGTTTATGCACTGGCCATGTTCTGGCTCTCTGTTCTTTGCATGTGAATGCCCTTGTTCTGGGATACATGTCTACATTACCCCTTCCTCTGATTTTTTTGGCTTTCATCTAAATGCCACTTACCTCCCCAATCAAGGCAGCACATCGGCTTCACCCACCAGCCCTTTCATCCTAACTCATTTTCTTCACATATTATTTTTTTTGTCATTCCCCACATGTTACATTCTTATTTATAGTGTCCCATTCCCTGAAATGTAAGCTGTAAGAGGGCAGCCAAGAAACAGTTGTACCAGTGAGGAAAAATGGAAACAAATGTGTGATATGTAAATGACCATAGAGAAAACTGGACCTAAAGGTCAGCAGACAGAACATCGTAAGTAGGCAATCCAGCCACGCTGCACGGGTTTGAATGAGAAATGTCTTCAATAAGCCCATTTATCTGAACTTGGTTCCCAGTTGGTGGCATTCTTGGTGGAGGTTGGGAGCCTTGGGAAGGTAAAGCCTTGCTGACAGACGTCTATCACCGCTGGTGGTAGGTTTGGGAGTTGGTAGCCTCACTCCTTGTTTGCTCTCTTTGCTTCCTGGGAGTGGATGACAGTGTGATGGACCGTGTTTTCTCTATGTGGCCACACCTTCTCTGCCATGGTAGACTCTATCCTTCTGGAACTGAAAGTCAAAATAAGCCCTTTCTCCTGTAAGTTGCTTTTGGTCTTGGTGTTCTATCCTAGGAATAGAAAAATAACCAATGTGCACCAGAACCTGGAAAAGAATCAGGGTTTAGGGATACTTTAGAGCAGTGGTTTTTCAACCTTCTTAATGCTGTGACCCTTAATACAGTTCCTTGTGTTGTGGTGACCCCCAATCATAAAATTATTTTCATTGCTACTTCATAACTGTAATTTTGCTATTGTTATGAAAGGTAATATCTGTTTTCCAATGGTCTTAGGCAAACCCTGTGAAAGGGTTGGTCCATCCCCAAAGGGGTCACCACAGGTCGAGAAGCATTGCTTTAGCGGCAGACAGTAGATTAGAAAATAAGATGGCACACACCACACTGGATGTGGTGGCCATACCTGTCGCCCCAGCAATCAGGAGGCAGAGACAGGAGGATTATCACAAATTTGAGGCCAACCCAGGTTACACAGTGAGAACTTGTCTCAAAAGAGAGGGAGGAGGAAAAGGAGGTGCTGGTCAATGGCAGTCAAAATTCCTGTAAGCGACATATGTCACTGGACTCCTCTGTAAGTTCATGTCATTGGGTGACAGCCTTCTTTAAGCTTGGAAAAGACTGGATCATTATTTATGGAAGACACGGAGGCTTAGATTGAAGAAAGCCAGGTAGTACAGGGATGAAGTACAACGCTTAATACTGGAGACATAAACGCAGGTCTTCATTGTGAACTGTCTCCCCAGACTCTGTATGTGGACTTTCTAGTGTATTTATGTGAACATTCAGTGCTTACAAATGGGTTACTCTTCAGTAAGAACACGGTCAAGAGGGCATGGATGCATCTGACAGAAGGTCCCGGCAGAACAGAGAAGATCAAAGCAAAGATGTGGCAAGAGAAATCCAGAAGAAAGAGGTCATCCAGAGAGGAGGAAAAATGCTTGAGAGGAATCAATAGAAATTTTAGCAGAAGATGCCATAAACTAAGGAGGGCAGTTGAAGAGGTCTAGAGGTTCAAGCTGGGTAGTACAATAGCCATATCCTAAAAAGCTCCGGAAATAGAAGAAAACACCCAAGAAATGAAGAAAAGTTCCCAGAACGGAGATGTATGAATTCTTATTTGTGGAGGCAAAGTTTAGCCACTATGACTGAAAAGGGCCACAGCTACGCAGACCATCATGAACTCAGAAGGGTGGAGGCTTCCAGAGAGAACACAGAAACAAAGCCAAAGATAGTCTCAACAACAGCCCCCACAAGGAGAGAGAGGGCACCGATAAAGCCTCCAAAACACTGCAAGGCAGTGACAAGGGCCCAGCTGTACACTGTGGGCTGTATCAGGAGCTGCCATAAAGTGTCACTCCTAAGGACCCTGACCCTTCCACCCCTTAGTCCATCGCTTCTACAGGTCTGCATGTGGCCCGTGGCCTCCAAGTTCATGGTAGTAGCAGTGCTCCAGCCAAGACAAAGGATGCCCACCCCCACCAAGTCTGCTCTCCAGAAAGGGTCCTTTCTATCCCTAGTCTTCTGGAACTCCATCTGTACTGTCACACAGTGGCTCAGGAGCCTGAGACCACGCTGGTCAGGTTGGCTGAAAGCTCATCTCTGAGAGGTGGTTGCCCAGTGGGAGCTGGGAACCACAGGAGTTGCCATGCCTGTGAGGTTTTCCTACTGAGCTCAGGGCTCACAGTGCACACTTCACACTTTCCTAGGAGCATATTGTGCTCTTCGGAGCCCCTAGCAAGGAAGGATAACCACCTGAACACAAAACTGCTGCCTCATAACAGTGGAGCTGATCCAGGTGCCACGTGACTGACCAGTGAATAACTTAACTTAGCGTGCACATACTTAGTTAATGCTGAGTCACATCCGGGGAGGGACTGAGCAGCTGTGTGTGTGGGGGAGGGGGGCATAAGAGCCTTCCTCAGGCCACTCAGAAGGCTGCACAATCTCAAATGATTGTTCCCTGAAATTTCCAGTCAGTATATTTGAATGGCAGGTGAGTGTGGGCAAAGGAAGCCGGGGGTGGGGGGGGGGTGGGCACCAAACAGTGAGTAAGAGGGACCTCACACAAGAACAAAGCACAAGTACTCAGGGCACCTGGGTGAAGCCTTTGAGGATGAGGTAAGTGCCCCTAACACAAAGGGTGCCCTCTCTCTGACGAGGGAGACAGGAGTTGACAGCTCAGAGGAGGCCCATGTCTGAGCAGAGCTCACATCTGGGCCTTGCAACCTCCAGAACTGTGGGAAATAGGGTGGCGCCGTTGGTGACCCCTCATCTGTGAGGGGGCCCAACAAACCAAAACCATGTGTTCCTTCTTAGCAAAACCCAAAAGTTGTGCAATGAAGGAAATGTAATCACAGTATATCTCAAGACTCAGAAGAAAAATGATGGGAAAACAGACTCTGAGGAGAAAGCAGTTCCCTGGGAAAATGAGAGGATGGGTGGGGAGGGAGGGAGAGAGAGAAGAAAAGAGAGGGGGAGGAAGAGGGGAGGGAGGGAGGGAGAGAGAATGAGGGAGAAAGGGAGAGGAAGATAGGGGTGGGAAGGGAGGAGGAAGGGAGGGAGGGAGGGAAAGGGGCAGGGAAAGAGAGGTTTTCTTACCTCCTATACTTAGAGGTCAGTACTAATATTGAAAGATACAGGGAAAGTAAGAATATCAATAAAGCATGTTATTTGTCAATACCAGAGGCCGTAGCACAGAGTTAAAGGGTGTGTGTGAGGCAAAATGGGGGTAGAGGGGTAGAGTGGGTGGCTGATGGCTCCTGACCTCATTCTTGTAGCCCCCGAAGTACTTTTATTCAGAGAGAACAGAATAAAAGGTGGTTAAGAAAAATAATGAGAAATCTAACCCTTTTGTTTTACTAGGGGGCCTGCTGATGTCCTCCCATTACAAGGCCAGGGATGGGGCACATGCCTGTACTTCAGCACTTAGGAGACTGAACCTGGAGGGTCGGGAGTTAAGGCCACTCTCTGTTATGTAAGTCTGGCTGGGCTATACGAGATTTAAAACATTTAAGACTTAAAAATTTTGGTCTTAAAAACACCAAAATTAATAAAATGAAATAACAACCAAGAAACTCCCTCCATTATTTCTGCTTATCACAGTACCTCAGGCCTGTAATGTCAGCATTTAGGAGACTAAAGTGGAGGACCAGGAGCTCTAGTCCAGCCATGTGAGCTTGAGGACAGCCTGGGCTACATGATATCTACCCTCCACCACCACCACCCACACACACAACATGAAATCCTCTTTCTGTTCCTCACCAAAGCAGAGAAGGTTTATGGAGTCCCATTCCTTTGTCTGAGAATTAACTATGGCTGTTAGAATTACAACATAATTATGATCGGGCAGCTGTCATTGCATCGTGGAGGTCCTGACTGCATGCTGCAACTCATAATTCTCACTCAGGTGGCTGAGGCATCACCATTGCCCTTTACTGCACATAGAGGGGGTAAAAGCTGAAGCAGCTTCCAGAATTTGCCCAATGTAGCTTGGCAAGTCCAAAACAGAATCAGTAAAGAAAGAGTTGAAAAGGGTCAGCTTACTTATTGACCCATGGCGGGTGTCCCTTTCTTCCACCCATAAACATGATACATTCTTTCAAAACACAATTTAGAAATTTGTAGCACCTGGACTCCAAGCCCGATCGAACACCCAAGAAGTTTCCCATGGGCAACACGGCCAAAAGAACCTCAGTCATGACCTGCAGCACCTACACTGGTACTCTTCCGAATCGAGTGTGCCAAGCTGTGTAGGATGATGTCAGTGTTTTATAACAGTATCACGTCAAGGATTTGGGGTTACATATGGAAATTTCCACCCGATGAGGGAGGGCTTTCATGTTTCATGTAAAGTCGAATTAAGCAATTGTCACTTCTCAGTCATGTCTAATGAAGTCACAGCCACAAGGTCAAAGGGCCACGGATTCAGGTGAATACAGAAAGGTGGGCTGTACTATTTGCTTTAACAGCTTCCCCCACCTTCTCCAACAGGAAAAAAAAAAAAAAAAAGGGAATTCAGTTTTATTGCCTTTCCATCCCTCTTTTTGGAATGTTTCCAGGACTCCCTGCTTTTATGACCCTATGCTCTCTCATAAAGGATACAGGATACTTCATCCTAAATCAGTACAAGTGATGGACACTAACCCTGACAGCTCCAGGACTTCCACTGACGATGCTCCCTGGGCTTTCTGCTGGATGCTATGGACCAAGTATGTCCTTTCCCTTCCACAATGGCTGTGACATCCCTTCACTAAAAACCGACTCATTTGAGAAGTTGAAAGAGAAGAGAAAAAAGAGACAGAGAACAAGGCATTTCCTCAAGAAAACCTAAGAGTTAAGTTTTGTTACCAGCCATTGAGACAGTCTTACTCTGCAGATCAGGCTGGCCTTGCCTGTGTAGCTCAGGCTACTTGAGCTGCTTCAGCCTCCTGAGTGCTTGGATTAGAGGTGTGGACCATTGTATCTGTGTCCTGGAGGCTCCTTTCTAATTTAGTTCACTAATTAGATTTCATACTGCCAGACTGTAAAGGTGAATCTTGGGGTGGGAGCGAGTTTTCTGGTGGACAGTAACTCACCAACGTGAAGTCCTGCCAGAGGAATATGCAGACCTTGCAACTGGAGATGTCCTTTGAGCATCTATTTGGGCAGTGTGGTAGGAGAACCCAGGGATGCCACGGGTACCAAAGAGGGGCCAGTGATGAGAAAGTTTGTCTTACTCAGGGTGTGGTAGCATGGTCTGGACCGAAACGACTGCATTTCCAGACATCAAGAGATAGAAATAGCTCTATCCTTTGTTTTAGTTTCATTGCCTCCTTCTAGCCTTTGGAGCGATCCCTTCTAATTATCCTCATCTGTTTCTGCTTTAATGGCCTCTCTGGCTTTCTGTTTACCTTGGGTTGGGACATGGAGATGCCTTTCCGCCCCTCCCCTGCCTGGGTAGACAGGGGACACCGAGTGAGACCTTCTTTCTACTGAGTCTTGGACATCTGTGCTGCTCCTCTCTGCCGACGGCTCCCAGAGACACCCACCGAATGGTATGCTCATGAGGAAGACCCCAATTCTTCCTCATCTTCTCCCAGCCTTAGCCCTCTAATCTACACCCCAATTATCCCAGTTAACTTTGAGAGCTTTCCCCTCCCATTTTCTAAACATCTCTTCACAATTTTTCCTATTTCCGCCCCTCCTTGATTACAGCCATCCTCGGAAACTTCCAACTCCCAAACCAAAGGCCACAAATTCCACAGCCTGGAATTATGGAGGTGCAATAGAAAGGCTGAGGACTCCAACAGCTGTGGGCTCAGCCCTTGTTCCCTCACCTGCAAACCAGCACACATGGGTGGATTAGCAGCATTGCTAGTCTGTGCCACAGCTGAAAATATCAAAGAATAATAGTAGCCATAGGAGTATTTGAGGTCTAGCTACTTCACATGCGATCTAGTATCTAGCATTTGTATTCATTTATTTTGGGGATCCCTCTCCACCTCTCTTCTGGAAGACAGGAAGCCCCCCAGGAGCTGTGTTTGTGTTGTAATTACCTCTGTTTCCCTCACAACACCCACCATGCTATCATAGGTTTTCAATACAACCTCAATATGTTCTTTCTAAATGAACATGTAAGTTAGTTGATGTCTTTGGTGGTGGTGGTATTACTTTTAAAAGACCAAGGTATATCACTGCAAGAAAAAAGCATTATTGTCTTAAACATCATCCAGGTAGGTATTTATTCTGAGCTCACTGTGTGCCCAGGTTTGATGGAACTAACCCATCCCACATCCCTGTTATCACCTCCTCATCACCTCATACGGAGTCAGGGGATGGTAGATGAGTTATCCCAGGTCATCTAGATAATTCAGAGATCGAGGGTTCAAGAACCAAACGTGAGATGCCAAGATCTTCTGAGCATAGATGACCCCTCCCTTTCTAACATTCAACCTAGAGTCAGAAAATGTCTGAACAAAACCAAAAACTTACTTTAAATAAGAAAGCCACACGAGTTTGTAGAGAGGATATCATGTTCCTCGTTCCCAAAGCCTAACTGAAAAGTTGTTTACAAGCACGGATGGCTGACTTGCCCAGTGTAGATTTGATTTATCCATCTTCATATGCAAATAACCTGCCTTCGTGTGTGTCCTTTGCATGCTGCCTCCAGCACCTGGTGCTGTGACCTGAAAGGCAGAGTGGGCAGGAGTTTCGTAGACAGGAAGTTGGGACAATTCTTCCACGTGGTTTGTCCTTTTGTTTCTGCTTAATTTCTCCAGGGAGGGGTTCCTCAGGTAACACGGTGCCAGGCAGACCGCATTTCTGTTAATCTGTACACAAAGTGCTCTTACTTAACTTTTCCAGGGAGGGGTTCCTCAGGTAAGACGATGCCAGGCAGACTGCATCTCTACTTTACTTACACACCAAGTACTCTTACTATGTCCTCATGTATCCAGCTCGAGAAACAGTCAGAGCAGACTTGAGTTCTTTGAGAACTAGGTACCGGCCTCCTTCTCTTTTCTGTTTTTGTACTGGGGCTTGAACCCAGAGCTTTACACCTGCTAGACACATGTGCAACCACTGAGTCACACACCCAACTCCTCTCCATCTCTTCCTTTCTGGCAGGTTTGTGGATATTGGGTTTTGTTGGTGGTGGCAGACTTTTTGCCTGCTTGTTCTGTTTTTCTTCTAGTGTCTTCTGATTGGCAGGGAGGCCATACAAAACTACCCAGCACAGTTTCCAAGTCTCATGAAGAAGGGAACTTGATCCTTTCACTGGTGAAGAGTTGGCCTTGGGCTAGCACTGGGACTCGGTTCATAGGGAGCGTACCTGCCATGTAGAAACCACAATCCAGTCCCTGGTCCCACATAAAGCAGGCATGGTGTCACATGCATTGTGTGTCACAGGCATGCAATCACAGCACTTGGGAGATGAAGCTCAAGTCCATACTGGGACACGTAAGAGCCTGTCAACAACAAAATCAAATTAGGCTTTCCCTAATGATCAGTGATAACAATTTATGTCTTCCTTGGCAAAGCTATAGTAGAATAAACAAAACTCTTGTCTGAGACTAGAGAACAGAAACCCAGCTAGAGCCCTGGCTGAGAGGAATTGTGAGCAGCTGCGAGAGGAGCTGCTGCGAGGACCAGAGTTCCTGACTTCACCCACCACCATAGCATGTCCTCTCTTAATCTTGATTTCATTATTTGTGAGACAGTAACAACACATTCATAATGATAGCTAACAATGAATTAGATGCCCGGTTCTGTTCTACCCATCAACAAGCCAGTTTGCCTAACCTCTGTGTCTGTGCAATGAGGAAAGTTCTACAACACCTTTTGGTAGACGAGTACACTAAGAGAAAGAGGCTCCAGTAATTTGGGTCAAGACCTCAAAGACACTAAGTGATAGATGGATTGGGGTTCTATCGGGGTAATGGAGATCCAGAGACAGAGCACATACGGCCCCTCTCATCCTAAAATCTTCCTTGATTCTGAAGTATCCTCTCTACCACAGTCAGACTCCATTACAAACTCCATGGACAGGAGGAGCTTCACCTAGTTACAAAACACCTCGGGCTACAAACCGATTGTTACCAAGGTGGATCTGATTTGCATATCGTTAGAATGTGTTAGTTTTGAGTATTGCAGTTTGCATATTTCTCTGGGGAGGAGCTGCCCAGAGCTGGAGCACGTCACCTTTTGTTTTTTTTTTATAACCTGAAAAAGGAATGCCTGAGAGAAAAAGATGTCAAATGTCCCTGTGCACCCCTGTATGGTTGGAATAGTAATGGCAATATTTTTAGAACCTTAAACCCTTCCACTCTCTGGACAGAGCGCACTGCACATGCAATGTTGGTGTGACAGCTCATTCACAAGACTTGGGTCTGACACAGCCCTACTTTGCAGAGACACTCAAGAACCTCCAGTATCAAAGTTCCCTGAAACCCTGGGTTTTAATCCACTTCCATTTTTTACACAGGGCCCTCTTACTCAATTCCTCCATTTGCATAGAAAACAAAATCATGAAAAATGGATTTTTGAAAGGAAGGTAGACACCAGGGGCAGGGGCTGGTGGGGATACTGTAGTGTTTTAAAACCTACTGGAAGGTTTAGAATGACAAAGTAAACACATGAACAAAGCCCAGGCCATAAGGACAGACGGCTGACCATTGCCAACATAAGCATATTATTAGCATCAAAATTAATTTTCCATTATCTGTCTGATCTTGGAAGAGCACAAGGAATCTGAATTCTCATCAGAGGTTCAGACTGCATTTTAGTGAATTCCTCAGTCTTTTCCCTAACTGAACACTGTGCGGAATGACCCAGTTATTACTATTTATAAAATGGAGTGCCATGAGCTCTCTCTTGCTCTCTGGTAAAAAACATGTTTAAAGAAACACTAGAGAAACAGGTGCCCTGTGTCCAGACACTGCCTCAGATGCATGACTACTTTCTTGTTAATTAAATTGTTGGGGAGCATATCAGACACCTCATTAACCACTTTTTCTGCTTTGAGCTGTGGAGAGTCAATGGAGGCTGAAAGCTGGCTACAGCACACAGAGTAAGAGACAAGATAAGCTAGTCTTTTATCTCAGGAAACCAGAGATTTTCCTTTCCTCTGAAACAGTTCTCATTGTCCCCCGTGGAAGGTGAGGGTTACAGATAAAGCTAGGACACACCCTACAGGGAACACACTTTGGAAAGAGCCCTGTATCTTTTCTATGGGGATGGAGGGAAGAGAGCACTTGGTTTCTTGGACGTGATGCATCCATGAAGTTTTCACTGTGAACATCTGATGGGCTGAAGCTAATTAACATTTAAACACTGGGTTTCTGTGCTGTTTTGGGGTTTGAGAACCACAAGGGAAACCTACCTTTTCTTAGTTTGGGGCACTGTGAATCACAGGCCTGTCATTTCCTCCTTTCTGTCTATGTCTTAACATTTTCAGACAAACAGTGCCGTAAAGGAGAAGGATCATCGTTCCAGTATGCTTAATTTCGACCCAAACCCTATGACCAGCAGGAACATCCAGGCACCGTCTGATAGAGCACCCCATTAAAACACCCCTCAACCCACACATCATGGCTGTGTCTCCTCCAGGAAGACAAGTACGTATTAAATTGACCAGCTAACACATATTCATTTTGTGTGATTCCCAGAGCCCTCACAGATTTGATTCGGACCACAGTCTGTTTTTGCTCATCCGTGTCTATGGTTGTAGTTCAGTGCTATCAGCCAGATGTAGATAAGCTATGCGGAGTTCAGAAATGTAAATGGCATCACGGAATTGTCACGAGGTAAGCAATTGAGGAAGCCTTGACCTCAGGCCCGGAAGGAAGGCTCAGGGGCTTCCATTTAAATTTCCTCCCTCTGAGTTCCTCATATGTATGTGGTAGGGAGCACTTTATAAAGGTCTTCTGTGTGCATTCTCACTTTGAGTAGCTTCCTGTTTTTCACCTTATAAATAGAGTGAGGCGAAGAGTAAATGACTTATGGTCCATTTTTACCAGGAGGGAGAAGAGGGCTTACACTCTCAGGTGTGTGTGTCTTTGGTTGTACACACATTTTTTTTATATGTATGCCCACAGGTTTTGTGTGTGCGTGTGTGTGTACACACTGCACGCATGCACGTGTACATGCAGAGGCACAAGGTTGGCAGGAGTCTTCCTTGACGACACTCCACCTTGTCTTTGAAATGAACCCAGAGATCAGCCACACCGCCACCCTCGATAGCCCATCGGCTCCAGGGATCCTGTGTTTCTACCTTTTGAGCCTAGGTCACTATGTCCTCCTAGCATTTACATGGGTTCTGGATATCCACGTTTAGGTCCTAGGGCTTGTGTAGCTCACTGACCCATCTTCCCAGCCTAAAGTCTTCTCTTCTGACCCTAATCAGTGCATTTTCTAGTACATTGTAGCAGCCACTGTGGTTTGCAATCTCAGTTAAGAATCCACATGAATATGCTGCAAACAAGGAAAAATGGACCCTGAAGCCCCACACGATCACTCACAGAGCAGCTGGGAGCTCAGGGGCTGAGATGCCATACTTCATCCGTTCTTACCCACCGACCCCCCCCCCTCGTTTGGAGCCCTGCGCAACTAAATCTTTCCATGTCACTCCTTTCCCCATCTTCGTCTGACTTGCCTATTAAATATTTCCAAACCCAAGTATCACATGCCCTTTGTCCTTGAACACAGTTGTCTTCACAAACGCCCGAGTTTGCACAGAGTGATCTCCCTTTGTGTTAACTGAAGTGGCAGGTTGCTCATTACTTCCCGGGGCTTACGTGTTCATATGGATTGCTAAATGCCTTCCACATTATCCTCTGGTGGCTATGCAGGCAATTCTCGATGACTCAACTGTAGCTGGTGCCAGGTACTGTGACTGAGAGCAGCACCTCCTCTTCCATGGGGAAGCTTCTTCCTAACTGCCCTCTGCCCAGCTAAACAGCAGGTCAGTGCCGGGGCCACACTGGGTGATTGCTTCCCCAGGGTTCTTGTTTAACCAAACAGTTGCTCGGTCCATGGGCTGCCGTCTGCCATCCTAGCTCGTGGGGCAGTTGAGGAAGAAGCAATAGCCTTTTCCATTTTATGGCCAGTCTGTTGGACTCAGTGCTTAATTCTGCTGCAGCTTTGTAACTAACACCAAGACTCTCTGCCTCAGTTTCCTCACTTGAAAAGGCAAGCAGTTAACCATAGATACCTCCCGGGGTCCTCATGGAGATGAAAAGGGTCCCAGCCCAGTGTCTGAGCACATCAGGGCTTACTAGGTATCACCTTGCAGCATAAGACATCATGTTAATCAGCCTACCAGGGTTTGCAGGATGCATGGGAGTAACCTGCTTTTGTTAGCTCATGGAAGTCTTGTAAGATCCCAAAAGACCTACCATCTTCCACTCACAGTGAGGAGACTGAGACAGAGGGGACAGGAAATTCAGATGAGCTCTTAGGGTAAGAAAAATGGCTGAAGCAGGTGCTATCTTCTAACCAGTTTTATTCCTACATGCCAAGAAATAACCACCACAGTGGACATGCACCCAATGTTAGGCACTGCCCTAAGTTCTCCTTTGGCCCTTGTATTAATTCTTCAAAGTAAGGCCCCAATAAGCATCCCTTTTCATAGTTCAAGAAGCCCAGGTACAGGGAGTGTGAGTGACTGACTTTTCAAAAATCAAAGCAAACTGATCAAGATTCAAAGTACATTTCTTTTTTTTTTTTATGGAAACCGTTACCTTATATTCATGCTTACAGATCCAGTATTAAGATGTTCAATGTCCACAAATTGATCTCCCAAGATCAGTACTAAAACTCCCAACTGTTGTTTTTAGAAGAATTAAAAATAAATTGAGACACTAATTCTGAGATTTTTGTAGAAATACAATAGTCCTAATGCAGCCAAAGCAATGTAAAATGGTGAAAAAAATCCAACCAATTTTGAGATTTTTCTATAAAGTTTTGACAATTGAGATAAACAAAATAACCAAACAGATCAGCAAACTCAAAATTAGGCCCATACATCTACATGCACTGCTTTTCAGAAAAGATACAGGGCCCCACAGCTGGACAGTATACAGAGATGGAGAGATTTTGGAACACACAGTCCTTTATGGGAAGTCATCATCAAACTCCCCCTCTCAGGGCACAGGGAGCCTTGGGAAGAGGAAGTGGAAAGGTTATAAAAGCCAACACAACAGGACTGACACATATATGTTCTCAAAGAGACAGTAGCAGCATGCACAGGGTCAAGCCAGATGAGGCTCCTAAAACTGACAGAGGGGGATGGACACAGGCTCCCACACATGATGAAGAAGCTATCTGCAGTGTTTTCTCCAGTGGAGTTTCCCTAGGTATATTAACCACACTTAAGGACAGGCCCTGGGGTGGTTTGAATAGGAATGGCCCCCGTAGACTGCTGTGTTTGAATGTTTGGAATGTTAGGAGCTCCAGCCCTGCTGGAGTAGGTGTAGCCTTGTTGGAGGAAGTGGCGCTGTGGGGGTGGACTTTGAGGTCTCAGAACTGGCTCAAGCTTGGCATTCACTTCTGCTTCCTCTGGATCAAGATGTAGAACTCAACACTTCTCCAGCACCATGTCTGCTTGTGTAACACCCTGATAATGCCACTCTGATAATGGACTAAACCTCTAATACTGTAAAACCAGCCCTAATTAAGTGTTTTCCTTTATAAGAGTTGCTGTGGTCATGGTTCTTCATAGCAATAGAAACCCTCACCAACTCTGAAGTGAGCACCTTAGTGCTGCCCCACTAGTTGCCTATGAGTCAAGGAACATGAGGGCACATCTTGTTTGAGATGCCTTCCTGTCCCGCTGGCCTTACCCCGGATCACATGTTGCCTGATGGTGGTGTGTGAATCTATACAACCATAAACGGTCCTACAGGATAGAGTTGAGGGAGCGTCTGGAGTTCTCTTCCGTAACCATAGAATTTAAACTTGAGAGATGTGTGCACTGTGGAATTTAGAATTCTAGTCTTTTTGAAGGATGGTTGTGACAGACACTTTTGCATGGTGTGTGGTATTTGGCTAGTGACACAACATAGTCATTTCTGAAAGAACCAGATGTCAAGGGGATGAAGAGTATACAGTTTGCCTCAGCTGTTCTCAGGAACTTGTCCCCAGAGCAAATAGAGAGGAAGCCATGTGTTCTCAGGGGAAAGCAATTAGCCATCCTCTGCTGTATCTGTAGAAGAAGGAATTGGTAGGTCATCAAGACTTCAGGAAATGTTAAATGAGAATGAATTAATTCACATGCTAACACTGGAGTAGAAAAGAACTGACATTGTAAACTGGCAGAGGACCGGTGCCTTAAATCAGGCCAAACACAGGCAGAGCTGCTCAATACCATATTGTCAGTTTTTTCTTTCTGAGACGCAAAAATAAAGTGTACTTGAGATCACTTTCCATGAAATGATACAGCTTTCTGTTTTTTTTTTTTTAAGAGCAATTATTCATTGGCCATTCTCTTAGACAAGGCTGTGTATTATGTGATGCAGTCGATACAAATGTAAATCCTCTTAACACTAAAGTGTTAGAAGACTAGGAAGGGGAGAAACTTCTCTCTATGACAGTGGAATATTGTTAACCTGAGAACACAGCTGTTGTAACATTGAAGTTCTTGGGATTGGTTTGTCATGGTGATAATCCATTAAAAGGACATTCAGAAGGTAACAGCTTTACAATTTCTTTGTTTTTCTGAGAGATGTCTTCTTATGTCTCAGAGGCACAGGCCATAAAGAACCCTACTGTGATCAACACCTGGGAAATGAGGACCCATAGTGACCAAGAGCCTCCTCCTCTACCCAGGGTTTAACTTAAGACAAGGACGAACAGGGGTCTGCCTTGGCACATACTTGCCCATCTTTTATCTCCTGTACACAGAAAAACAGGAACTACTTCTATATTGTTACAAAGTTATTCCCTCAAACCCTGGCAAGTCTCTACACCTTGAATTAGATAGCCCTGCCTTTTCCTTCCATGAAGGGAAGAAACAGTATTGTGATGCTCACTGATTAAAAGAGGAAACTATTTGGAAATTGAAAGGAAAGGAGGAGAACACTTTCACCACAGTCTCCAGATCTTATGACGAGCACGATGGTGGCATTCTAAATCAAGTTACATTAATGTACCTCACCGTGGTCATTTTTTTATACTAAGTAGCAATTTTAATTACCCAAGGAAAAATATAATTATTTGAAACAAGAACTTTCTGGCCACTAGTTAAAATAAGAACAGATCAGCAATAAAGAGTGCATACTGCTCTTCCAGAGGACCTGTTTGGTTCCTAGCACCCATGCTGGGCAGCTCATAACCCATAGCTACCTGAAATCCAACTCTGGGGAGATTGGATGCCCCCTTCTGGCCTTCATGGACACCTGCACTTATGGACACATAACCATGCCCCTGCACACGCACACCCTCCCATCACAATTAAAACAAGAACAGAGAAAAAATATTACATAGGTGACAAAGTTGCTCAGAAAAGGTCAGGATTTTTTTCTTCTCTTTACAGAAATAGTCCTGTATTCTACCCTTAAATTCCTTTGTGGAAATCTGCTGTAAGGGTCAAGAAGCATAAATGCTGTAGCCAAGTGGCTGCTAGAAGCATTTTTGTTTCATTTACTATGGAAAGGTTTGTTGTTGTTGTTATTATTGTTTTGGTTATTTTTTCCTAATCTGAAACACTAGAGTCTTAGAGATCCTTTGTTATCAATCCGCATCACAACAGGAGGGAATAAGCTTAGACACAAAACATTTCTTGGAAGAAGAATAAACAGGTTATGCCAGTTCGAACAAGCCATGGAATTCAGAACTATAATATCTGTGATGTTATTAGCAAAGCCGGTGCAGCGTGGGGGGAAACCCATAATCAAAATGCTTGCAACAGACCCAGAAAGATATTTAAAGGAGTCTCGTTCACAAACAATGTTTTCAGCAGGTTTGGATCCAGTTGGCATCCGCCTGTCTGTGTGGACTGCCACGCTGCTCCTCTGGCTCTGAGAAATCTGATTAGGCACTGCTGTTTGTTCCTTACAGTCAGAAACTCATCTGCTATGAGCTCCCTGTTTTCATCCACTTTCTCACAGAGGAGACACTGTTTCCAAATAAAGGCCTGTTGTGTTCAATAAGGAGTTGAAGCCACTCACTACCATCCACATAAGGGGAAACTCAACCTGACTTTTTCTTCTTACAGTTTCTACCCTGGGGCTTGACCAGGATTCTCTTCCATCGCTTTGAGAATGTCAGAGTTTAAAACTTCAAAGGTAGGAGATGATGGATATACAGCATTCACAATAGATTGCTTTAAGTAGCACATGTATGTGGTGATTCGTTCTCAAGATTCCTTTGAAAGCTAAGCCCCGCTCTTAGAGAAAACACTTAGACACAGAACACGAGAAAGAGCGCTGTTCTCTGAGCTGCATGGCCCTGCTGGAGGCTTCTCCAACTGTACCGAATTCTTAGCAATCGTTTCCATCATTTCATTCCCTTCTTGCTTCATTGTTTTATATTTAAATACTTTAAAAATAGTTTTGGCTTCATGTTGGAACTGTGTTTGTGTTTAATGTCTCCCCACTTGCTCTTCTCATTTTAACTACACTTCCAGTTTTTACAGCTGTGCTTTATAGCTATCTCCAAGACTTTTATATTAATGCTGCTCCCCCCATTCAAAAAGAATCTCTTTCTAACTCTGTTAAGACAGGGTCTCACTTGTAGTATTTGATAAAGAGGAATACTTTACAATACTGGGGGAGATATCTCAGATGTAAATCTTCCCATGAGGATGAAGCTTTTTCGCATTCCAGAAACAAACAATAGGGTGGGTTGAACACTGATTGTAGCTACCAAGGAAGGGAAACACTTGGGCTTCAGATTTGAGAAATTATTTTACGTGGGACCAAATCAAATATATGTGACAGAGAAAAGGGGTGAAGATGGGGCCTCTACAAACACACTCATCGCCAAGGAATGTCCCGGCTTTGGATTTGGCCCACAAGACACTCAGCTGGCAACTCTTTTAGAAGATAAACCCTAAGCTTACAGAACAGGGACTTGGACCAGGAGTGTCACACACCAGCTTCAACCATCACACTGAAAACATTAAAGGGTTTCCACTTCTTCTCCATGGTTCAAAGTATGTCTCCTTAATGAGGAACACTCCAAGAGCACAGCACCGGGCACAGCTTTCTGTCTTGTCTCTAAGTCACAAGAACCCACTGGGACAGCCCCTGTCTGCCTGTCTGTCTCCAAATCCAAGTTCTTGTCTCGTCTTTCATTAGCCACAACACACTCTATGAACTCTAGAACTTGTGGAGAATTCATTTAAACAAGATCCCTGAAAACCAACTGAGAAAAGAGAAACCCAAGTGAATGCATCTTAGTGTTGCTGAATATATATGATTTGTTATAGAATATGTGGGCTTTTTTTGTCTGTGGTGTTTATTTAAAAGATTAGAAAGGCAAACCCAGAGGTGAGGCATTCATCCAGTGGGTAGTTACCTCAACGCATTATAGAGACCCAACCTTGCTCCCACCCTTGCTTCCCCCCCCCCCCCCGAGTTCCACATCCTTCTCTTTGAAGTGGAAATGGGATGGAAACAGTTGGGGCAACCATTTAGGATTTTGGAGAATGAAGCCCTTTTAGTTTGACCCCCTGGTTTTGTGAGAACACAAACCTTTCCATACCTCCCAGTGGGGCCAGGACTACTAGTGTTCCTAAAAGGTCTGTATGTTGGAATACACTCATGGAGACTGCCCTGCCTGTCTTAGCACCCATTTGCCCCACCACCACCCTGACACCATGTTATCCAGAGTCCTTCTCTTCTATTGCATATGGTAAAGTTCCCCTTAGGCTTGGCTAACACACTCACCTATTTTTAAAAACTTGCATTTCTCCCAAGCAATTCATCCTGCATATATATTTTAACCTGTCTCTCTCTACCATCCCTCCCCTCCCTCTCTCTCCATCTCTCTTTTCTTCTGACACACACACACACACACACACACACACACACACACACACACACACCTTCCTTTCCTTTGCCTCTTTCCCCTTCTTCCTCCCCTCTTTCCATTGTCTCAATTTCTTAGTCTTAAACAGGTTCCAGAGGAGAAGAGCAGCTACTCTGAAATCATTCAGAAGTCCTTTAGTTGACATACTAAACTCACTTCCTTTAGAAGTGAACTGACCTCTCTCTGTTCTGCCATTGATAGCGTGTGTATAAACTTATACTGGTCTGTTTAAATCTATGAGGGTTTTTCCTAAGTCACTAAAATAGACACCATCCAGTGACTGTTTGCTTGGTGGTACGCACTTCATACATGTCCTCCAGGAATTGCACTAGCCTTGTACTTTACTATCCTTTTACAGGGGAGGAAACAAGGGTTCCCGGAGGCTAATAGCGTTGTGTCAAACAGATGAAATAATGACAGTATACAACATGGAGCACATCTGTATTTCCTAAACGAACTTGTCTAAGGCACAGCTGCAGGAGGTGAAGCCAGGATTAAAAGCTAAAGCAGTGAGAACTTCAGGACACCGTCCTTTCTGCCACAACATGCAGCTCTTGAGCCCTGCATCAGGAAAAAAAAAAAAAAAAAAAAAAAAAAAAAAAAAAAAAAAAAAAAAAAAAAAAGGCAGAGAAACTAATTAAGGACCATGCCAAAGAAAATGCAGCAAAGTTTGATTCATTTGCCGTTGGCTTAAAAACTAAAGCAAAACACAGCCAGCCCTACTGGCCTGAAAGCTTACAACATTTTCTTTAAAAATAAAAGCAAGCAGGCACAGAACTGGTACTATGGTGTATTTTAAAATGATGTAAAATCTACCTCCAACCTCCTCCAAAGCTGCACATATAAAAAAGATCCAGGAGGAAAAAAGGAAATGCACCAAACAGTCAGTAAACATGCCAAGTTAAAGGGATGCTAGGCATTTTCCCGTTTTCTTCTTTCCTTCTTTTCCTAGGATAAGTGTGAGCTGCTTGCCGATGAATTTAATCTTCAACAAAATTACTTAGCCTGCTAAACTAGTGAAAAAAGAAAGAAATATAAGCTTTGCTCTAACAGCTTTGGCTTTTACCATGGGAGTGGGGGAGGCAATATCAGGTGATTGGGTAAATAATTACAAAAAGAAATGTTTAAGCAGGGCTTAGGGAGTCGGGAGCCCCCTGCCAGGACAAGTATGCTATCTGTTTGATGGAAGGAGAGAAGGAAAAAAAAAAAAAAAACTACTCTTAACTGAGTTAAACTTCAGAGTTTAATTACTGTTCAATGAGGAATTAAGATTAGTGCCCAGTTGGATATTCACTTCTTTCTGCAGACCAGTGACAGGCAGTTTTAATAAGGCCTCTGAGCCGATGCCACATGGGAAATGAAAACAGAAAAAATCCACTCAGTGGATGCCTGCACTGACCTTGAACTTGAAGCAGATGGGGCAGGTTCCTGCACTGAACTTGTCTTTGGAAACCCTAGCTCCCAGAAAGTGGAGAGCAGGGGCAATCTGCTCTGCTCATTGATCTTCAGACCCCCAACTGTCCTACTTTTGAGGGTAAGCCTTGCCTTCCAAGTCTGTGTCAACCAAGAAGGAAATACCCACAACAGAAAACTGATTTATGACATCAGTACTTTCCATATAAATCATTTTTGATTAAGATGCAGTCAATCCGAAATCCACTCCTGTCGTTACTGCCATCGGGTTCAATGGCTACACCCTGTCTCGGGACAACTCGACTGCAAATGGGAGGAACCACATGAGAAGTCTTACTTTAGTCATGGCTTCCTCTCACACTCCCAGGATGTGGAGGACAGAGACAAGTATGGCTCTTCTGGCTTCCATGGTTCCAGATGACCAACAAAAAGATATAATGGTGGCATTTTCAGTGGGCTTTGTGTTTCTATACCCCAATTCAGTTCATGATTCTTAAAACCAGCCTGGGGTTAGCATGGTATGTATGTGTTTACATGTCCTTGTGTGTGTGCTTGTGTGTCCATGTGTGCGTCCCTGTGTGTGTCTGTGTGTGTGTGTGTGTGTGTGTGTGTGTGTGCCTGTGTGTCTGTCTACCTGTGTGTCCATATGTGTGTGT
Source organism: Cricetulus griseus (assembly GCF_003668045.3). NCBI lineage: Eukaryota > Metazoa > Chordata > Mammalia > Rodentia > Cricetidae > Cricetulus > Cricetulus griseus. The sequence continues at coordinate 2,304,417 of NC_048601.1, forward strand.
CCCTGTGTGTGTGTGTGTGTGCCTGTGTGTGCCTGTGTGTCTATGTGACTGTGTGTCTGTCTACCTGTGTGTCCATATGGGTGTGTCTGTGTGTGTGCCTGTGTGTTCATTTGTATGTGCCTATGTGTCCGTGTATGTGTGTCCATGTGTGTCTATGTGCCTGTGTGTCTGTCTACCTGTGTGTCCATATGTGTGTGTCTGTGTGTGTTCATGTGTGTGTCCGTGTGTGTGTGTGTGTGTGTGTGTGTGTGTGTGTGTGTGTGTGTGCCTGTGTTTCCATGTGTATGTGCCTATGTGTCTGTCTACCTGTGTGTCTATATGTGTGTGTCTGTGTGTGTTCATGTGTGTGTCCGTGTGTCCGTGTGTGTGTGTGTGTGTGTGTGTGTGTGTGTGTGTGTGTGCTTGTATTTTAAGAAGTGGGAGTAATGAAAAGGCAGCACTGTGCATTCCACCCATCACACAGTTTTAGAAAGCAGAACACCAGCCGATGTTTGCTCCAGGTTCTCGTTAAGCTCACCAGATTATTGAGGTCATTTCAGCCATCTAGACTTCCCACACTGCTGTCTCTTCACATACTTCTCTGGCTTGGTGTTTTATGTCTCATGCACAACTCAGCATTTTTGTGTCCACCAGGATGGATTGGCATGTGCACAGATAATACACAATGTGGGTGTGCTTTCTGCATATCCAAGCTTCTACACATGGTACACAGTGGAATTCTCCAATCTACAACTTAAGTTAAAAAGCACTCACTGTGAGCCGGGCTGTGGTGGTGCACGCCTTTAACCCAGCACTCAGGAGGCAGAGGCAGGCAGATCTCTGTGAGTTCGAGACCAGCCTGGTCTACAAGTACTAGTTCCAGGACAGCCTCCAAAGCCACAGAGAAACCCTGTCTTGAAAAACCAAAAAAAAAAAAAAAAAAAGAAAAAGAAAAAAAAAGAAAAAAAGCACTCACTGTGAGTGACAGCACATATGTGTGTGCAGGAGCCTATGCATGTGTGTAGAGGCCAGAGGTCAACCTCCAGGGTCCTTCCTCAGGCACTGTCCACTTTGTTTTTTGGAAACAGGGTCTCTAACTGGCATAGAACTCACTTAAAAGACCGGGCTGGCTGGCCAGTGAGCCCCAGGGATCTACCTGCCCCTGCGTTTCCAGAGCTGAGATTATAAGCATATGCTACCCTACCTGGATTTCTTACAGGGGTTTTAGGGAGTAACTCAGATCCCCCTGCTGTTAGGCAAGTGCCTCAGCTCTGCTACCTCCCCAGGATACAACCTATGCTTTTGAGAGTTCATGACAGTAAAACTCCACTAGAATATTTTATTTTATTCTTTAGTTTTTAATTATGGGTGTCTGTTGCCTGCTTAGCCTCAAACTCATGATCTTCCCGCCTCAGTCTGGAAGTGCTGGGACTGTGGGCGTGTGTCTGTGCCTTGTGGAATGTGTATTCTTCTGAAAGTTACATCACAAAAGATTAATCTATTTCAGTGCTCTTTGGGGTTTTAAATATCTGTTGGAAACCATGCCACTTAACAAGCATTTCCATGCCTGCACCCTTTTACAGCTGCACACTTTCCCCACGAGTTTTACAGTGAGAAGTTGATCTACTAAGTTAGGGAGGGTGATTTGAAGCTAATGTGGAGTGTGGTATTTCTGGCGCTTAGTAGCAGCCCATGAAAGTGATGGCTACTCTACAAACACCACCCTGCTTCCTTGTCCTGTATCTTAAATTCTGTGGGTTCTGATGCAATGGTTTCTGCAGGTCAGGTTTTTTTGTTTGCTTGTTTTGTTTTGTTTTATTTCTGATGGGGGATGTCCTTCTGTGCATATGTTTCTCTTATTGGTTGATGAATAAAATACTGTTTGGCCAATAGAAGCATGACTAGGCCAATAGGCAGGACTAGGAGATGAGGGAGAATTCTGGGAAAGCTAGGTAGAAATGGGTCATGGGGAGATGCCACATAGACCACAAAGGAGTAACAAGGCCAGACCCTTCTCCAGTAAGCCAAGGCCACGTGGACATACATAGATTAATAGAAATGTGTTCATAATTAAGATAGAGCTAGCCAATAAGAAGCCCCAGCCATTGGCTAACAGTTTTATAATTAATATTTCGTCTCTGTTCATTTGGGGCTGACATGGCGGGACCTGGCGGGACACGTAACTCCAGCCTGTCAGTAGGCTGTGTGCTTGTTCCTATCCTCATTTGTTTATTCTGGTCTTCATTTGCTGCTCACAGACTCATTAATGACCCTGTTCTTTGGAGCTACTTAACCGAGAACAATTCTTTGTCATGTGAAAGGTTGCGTTTTTACCCACCTCCTCTCTCTTCTATGTTGAACAAACTCTTTCTGTCTTTGGATCTTGGTGTCATCAGATTCACCAATGTTTTCTGCAACTTTTTGTCCCTGGAGTAAGAAACTTTTCTTTTGGGCATTGCACATTTTTAACCAAAGCTGTTTCGCACATCTGGGTCTTTAATCCATCTGGGTTTATTTTTTTGTCTATGTGTGAAAATGGGATCCCATCTTCTTTTCTGCAGGGGTCATCAGTGGCCCTACCCCTGTTTGCCAGGCTGGCCTGTCTTTTCTTTTGCTTTGCAGGGCCATCTTGGTTACAGCTCAAGTTTATAAGTGTTTCTAGTGTTTCTGGATTCTCTGCCACACAGCTGGGCTTATTGGTCTCTTTTTATGCCAAGACCACATTTAGAGAGCTGTACAAATTTGCGATACATTTGGTCAGCCACCCCCCCAACACCCTCCCTCTCTCTCTCTCTGTCTTTCTCTCCCTCCCTATATTTCTCTATACCTAACTTTCCTTGATGCCTCGTGTTTTTATATTGATTTTAGGACTCACTGGCAAACCCTGTGAAGCCTCTGGGATGCTGGTCAAAATGTCACGGGGGTGTGAGGTGCTTTCGAGGGGTGGTGACACACGGCCGTTCTACGGTAACGCATCCATCTTCATACTTTTTTTTTTTTTTGGTTCTTCAAAAAATATTTTATTTTCCTTCAACAGTCTTAACCATCATTTATTAGTTTTATTCCTGGGTATTTTACAAGTTTTTTTTTTTGTTTCCATTTTCTATTTCATTTTCTGTCTGGTGTTATTTTATTGAAATGCCCATTATTCTTTTTGTGTGTTGGCTTGAGTTCAGTAATCTTATGGAACTTTATTGGTTCTTGTAGAAGAAAAGCACTTGAACTTCTTAGATGAAACTTACACTGTTTATAAATAAGGACAGTTTCATAGCTTCTCTTTCCAAGCATTGTATTTAACCCCTTCCTTCCTGTACTGCTTTGGACAAGCCCTTCAGCACAGTCAACCCCAGTTTGTAGAGACAGCAGTGTCTGGCCGCTGAAGGCTGTCTTTACATTATATTTTCAACTGGGAGGTATTTAGTCTTTCCATAAATACCTTTTAGCTGGCTCTATTTCAACTGGTTGTGATTATTATTATTATTATTATTATTATTATTATTATTATTATTATACTTAACTGAGCCTTGGTGTCCAGACATTTTTAGTCAAACGTTATTCTGGGTGTCTGTTTCTAAAAGAATCTAAGATTTTAATCAGTAAAGCACAGGCCTTCTCTGTGGGTGGGCCCCACCCAACCAGTTGACAGGTAACTAGAGCCAAAGGGCTGATTGTCTCACCAGTAGGAAGTGACTGTTGCCCTGATTGTCTTCAGCCTGGGACATCTATTTCTCCTGCCTTAGGGTTCCACTAACCCCAGGTTCTTCCTAGGTCCCAAGCCAGTGACCTTCAGACAGAACTGAGAACTGGCTCCCCAGGGCCACGTGCCCCGGGCATTGCAAACCTGACTTCACTACTCTACTAGACCTCTGTTGTGAAGAATGCAGGGGCCTTATAAACATTGGATCCATAGGCCTGTTCAAGAGCAACTGCTGAGACCCCCTGGAGAACACCACAGGGCCTCAGCAGAGCCGCTGTTCCCGCCCTCTCACCCATCTTCCAGTGCTACCAACTGTAGCCTTAATATAGGTTATTCTCTGTACAGTAGCCAGATGTGTGTTTTCTAAACCACAACTCAAACCTGGTCATCAGAGAAAGATCCAAATCCTTCCCTTGGGTTCTAAGTGATGCGTGAGTGCCCTTGCTTGCTCATCTCCTCTCCATCTATTCCATTACTCTTCTGTCAACCACGCTGGCTCCTGAACTTTCCTCCCAAATCCTGGCTTCCTTCCTGCCTTGAGGCCTTTGCCTTCTGCTTCCGCTTTGAGTTATTCTCCCTGGAAAATGCTGCACTCATCATGTCTCACTCAGGCATCTGGTCAGAGCAGCAGCCTCTTCAGACTCAGGACTCTTTCCTATCCCGGAGCAGTTTTTACCCTGGCAAGCGTCAGTCTGACTCCCTGATTCTGTGGTAACTCTCTGGCTCACCATCCTGAATACGTAAGACAGAGAGTTCTACTTGCTTAGGGATCACCTGTGTCTGAGGAGGTTTGTTTCCTTGTGGTTTTGTTATTGATTGTTTTGTTTTGTTTTGAGAAGATTCTTATGGAGATGGGGCTGACCTAATACTCACTCTACATACCTGAGGATGACCTTGAGCTCCTGACCTTCTGCCTCCACTTCCCAAGTGGCATTACAGGCCTGTGCCTTCATGTTCAGACTAAGCATTGCTTCACACATGTCAGGCAAGCAGCCCTGCCACTGAGGCACACCTCCAGTCCTCAAGCGCTGCAGCATCCTCAGTAATTAGATGCTTGTCTTGGTTTCCCTCGCCATTCTTGCTCTCCTGCAAGTCTGCTGGTGTAGACACACTGGATGCATTTTGGAACAAAGCTCCTTGAACAGGATGTCCCCATCCCTCCCTCCCTTCCTTCCTTTCTGAGACAGGGTTTCTGTGTGTAACAGCCCTGGCTGTTCTGGAACTCACTCTGTAGACAGGGCTGGTCTTCCTTCCTTCCTTCCTTCCTTCCTTCCTTCCTTCCTTCCTTCCTTCCTTCCTTCTTTCCCTTTCTCCCTCCCTCACTCCCTCCCTCCCCCCTTCCTTCCTTTTTTCCTTCCTTTTTTCCTTCCTTCCTTCCTTCCTTCCTTCCTTCCTTCCTTCCCTTCCTCCCTCCCTCCCTCCCCCCTTCCTTCCTTCCTTCCTTCCTTCCTTCCTTCCTTCCTTCCTTCCCTCCCTCCCTTCCCCCTTCCTTCCTTCCTTCCTTCCTTCCTTCCTTCCTTCCTTCCTTCCTGGCTGACCTGGAACTCACTCCTGAGTGCTGGGATTAAAGGTGGGCACCACCACCGCCCAGCTCATGCTGTACTTTTCAATACTGAGGGAATTTAACTTGTTGGTTTTAGTTTGGTCTTTGATTTTTATGTCCATTTAGGAATTATACTGTAGTCTTCTATTTTATGCCCTGTCTGCTTTGAGTATCAGCAGTAGCAGGTGGGCCTTTCATCTTTTTAAAATCTTACGTAATTTATATAATTATGGCAGATATTTTTGTCCCTAGGAAGGTGCTAAAATGCATCAGTAATACTGTCTCAGCCTGTGATTTTCATTTGTTTAATAGTAAGAGCTTATTGTTTCCCACCGTTTCTATAACTTTGATCATTTTTATTTTTAGATCATTATCATCTACATTTTTAATGATACAGTATGTTCTTATTTTTAGCATCTACACTGTATACCCATGTGCCCTTTTGTTACTAAATATTTATACTTTTATTGAAATTTTCTATCGAAGCCCAAGGTTTAAAGCCTACTGGTACTCTATTTATTTATTTTCTGATTATTAATTTGTATTCTTATTTCCTTAGATTATCTATATTATTTTGCTCCAATACCCTCTTCTGGCCTCCTCATAACCTACACTCATGTGAGTTCACACATACACACACACACACACACACACACACATACACACACACATACACACACATTCACATACACACACATAGATTTAAAGATTTTTTTAAAAAAAAAATAAGCTAAATACTCTTAAACCAATTTTTAAGAACTCCAGAAATATTTACCTGGTTACAATAAATTATATGCCATTTTTCCTTTTTCCTTCTAATTTTGGTACTTATTTTATTTTTTCAAATATTACCATTTGAATGAGATGACCCTCCTGAGGCAGCACCATCCTTTGGAAGCCATAGGGATTGGTCTCATAGACCTGCAGATACCACATCATTGGTGTTCACATCTCTTGTAAGAATGTTTTAAACATTTGCACGTAACCCATGAATGTCCTTTCTTATACTCTAACCATCCCTAGACTACTTATACAGATGAGTTCTAACAGCTAAGATGCTGTGCTGTTAAGGGAATGATGACAAGAAAAAGGTTGTACATACTTGTTCCATATGGCTGAATCCATGAGTGCAGAGACCATGGAGACAGAGAGTTGACTGTGACTCCTTCTCTATGGCTGAATCCGTGAGTGCAGAGACCATGGAGACAGAGAGTTGACTGTGGCTCCTTCTCTATGGCTGAATCCGTGAGTGCAGAGACCATGGAGACAGAGAGTTGACTGTGACTCCTTCTCTATGGCTGAATCCGTGAGTGCAGAGACCATGGAGACAGAGAGTTGACTGTGACTCCTTCTCTATGTCTGAATCCGTGAGTGCAGAGACCATGGAGACAGAGAGTTGACTGTGGCTCCTTCTCTATGGCTGAATCCGTGAGTGCAGAGACCATGGAGACAGAGAGTTGACTGTGACTCCTTCTCTATGGCTGAATCCGTGAGTGCAGAGACCATGGAGACAGAGAGTTGACTGTGGCTCCTTCTCTATGGCTGAATCCGTGAGTGCAGAGACCATGGAGACAGAGAGTTGACTGTGGCTCCTTCTCTATGGCTGAATCCGTGAGTGCAGAGACCATGGAGACAGAGAGTTGACTGTGACTCCTTCTCTATGGCTGAATCCGTAAGTGCAGAGACCATGGAGACAGAGAGTTGACTGTGACTCCTTCTCTATGTCTGAATCCGTGAGTGCAGAGACCATGGAGACAGAGAGTTGACTGTGGCTCCTTCTCTATGGCTGAATCCGTGAGTGCAGAGACCATGGAGACAGAGAGTTGACTGTGACTCCTTCTCTATGTCTGAATCCGTGAGTGCAGAGACCATGGAGACAGAGAGTTGACTGTGACTCCTTCTCTATGTCTGAATCCGTGAGTGCAGAGACCATGGAGACAGAGAGTTGACTGTGACTCCTTCTCTATGTCTGAATCCGTGAGTGCAGAGACCATGGAGACAGAGAGTTGACTGTGACTCCTTCTCTATGGCTGAATCCGTGAGTGCAGAGACCATGGAGACAGAGTTGACTGTGACTCCTTCTCTATGGCTGAATCCGTGAGTGCAGAGACCATGGAGACAGAGAGTTGACTGTGACTCCTTATCATGTGATACTTAGAGGAGGATGTGGACCTACTTTATGTTTTTAGAATTCTTCCTTAGAGTACTAGTTTGTGAGCACAAAGTTGCTTTTCCTGAGTAACAGAGATGATTATTTAGGGGTCTCATGATGTGTTCTTTCTCTCCTGCTGTTTGGGAATTGTCTACTTTCATTCTCACATTTACACTCTCATTTTAACCTATCTCTTCTTCTGTCCAAACTGTGTCTGGTGAAGCTCTTGCCAGGACAGCACATGTACTCCTACTGTCCCAGGCTGGGATGGTTAGGGCTTCTGCCAGCCTTGGTGTAGCTATGCAGCAACTGGAGCCCTCACTCAGCCTCTCTTTGTTCCCATTCTGTGGTGGCAGCCTAAATCAGGACCCAGAGTTTCAGGTACCATTCACTGACACAGAAGAGAAAATTTTTGGAGTGGTGTCTTCTTTCTTTTTTTATCTTTTATTGTTGTTTTTTTGTTTGTTTGTTTGCTTGTTTTGTTTTTCAAGACAGGGTTTTTTTTTTTTTTTTTGTAGCCCTGGAGATCTCAGACTTACAGAGATCCATCTGTCTCTGCCTCTGCCTCCTGAATGCTGGTATTAAAGGTGTGGGCCACTACTGCCTGGCTGCCTTATTTCTTAATTATTGCTGTTCTTACTAATTTTGGTGGTTTCATTTTAAGAAGATGGAAATAAAATACCTTTGTTGCACTCACTGTAAAACTACAAACCTTGTATGAAAGTTTCAAGCAAAGCCCTGTGACTAGTAACTGTTACTGTTGCTTTGAATGTGTCCCATTTCCTTTCCTAACCCTTGTATTGCTTCATTTCTTTCCAATCTTTCCAACAATCCACTCCTTATTTTCAACCCTGATCAGTTTTCAAAACAATTGCACAGTACTTAGAAACCCAATAGATGGAGTGACTCCAGAGCCTTGCCCATGGTCTCTAGCATTTATTGCAGGACCAAATTATTTTTCTAAATTGTCATTTTATCACAGAATTTTATTAAGAAAGAGTTTATAATTTTATGTTCAGGGATCATAGTAAAATCTCGACAAGATGTTTTTAACTATGATAAATAAAAACATGATGATTTACTATATAAATGAAATAGCAGTCTATTCCAAAATGAGTGTTACCGTAAATACCCTTATTCCAAAATTCTGCCATTTTAAAACCAATAAGCTGATTAAAAGGCATTGTTTTGAAAAAGTGCAGCAATTGCTGATGAAAAGTGTGTTCGTCTTAAAGGTGAAGGCTGCCGGAAGCACCTGCTTGCTTTAGTTGGATAAGGAATTAACTGCATTTAAAATGGTAGGCAAGTTTTTAAAATGCCCATTTATCAGCTTGTATGGAGAGACTGAAAAACCACATTTCAGAGCACATTTTATACAAGTGTAGGGGTTTTTTGTTATTATTATTAAGCTTCCTGTCTCTGCTGGCTGCCTGCTTGGGAACTGGGGAGGGCTGTGTGATTGTAGCAAGGACTGGACGTAAATTTATATCTTTGGCATAAAATGAAAGATAGTACGATCAGAAATCTGCAAATGTTTCTGCTTGTCTAACAACTTGATCCCAGAAGTTCAGTTCACCTCTCAGATGGGGGAGGCACACGACAGAATGAATGTCAATAGTCTAAACATTGGTTTGGGCTTCTGGCAGAATCCCCATGAGAGGCAGTGGGGTGCGGTGAGCGCTTACCAAGCATGCTGAGATATTCTCCATCACAGGCCCACACAGGATCTCCTTACTGCTCCCCAGACAGTGAAAACTACTTGGCCCAAGGTAATATCACTCTAAACCCCAGAACTTGGTAATTCTAGTTAAACTAGATAATGTAAGAGAAATACATTTAAACCTAAAGAAAAGAACCCATCAACAGATGTATACAAGAGCAACGTTTACTAGATCAAAAGCACCCCACTCTGAAACCCACACTTCTTTGCTTCAGAGCCTTCTAGGTATTTCTAAATTAGACACCCTGTCTTCTGACAATGAGGCTGTTGCCACAGCTGCACCAGTTCTGTCTCCGCCTTCACTGAGTTTGGGGGGAACTGGAAACCAGTGTGGTTTGTTTTTGTACATAGCACCTTGGCCCAGATCTCAGGAAGACCACAAAAGAATCTGATAACACACTTGGATGCAGACTACACACGCACGAATAGAAACACATCCCAAGCTGGGTCTCCGTGCTCACCCACAGGGGTGAGGTGTTCCTGCCTTCAAAGTCAGCAAGTGTTTCAGAACATGGGTGCTGTTTTAAGATGGTCTCTGCCAGGAATGCATTAAAACCCTTGAAAATGAGCCCCCCCTCTCAAAAAACTCCATCTTTCTTAATAATAATGAATAGACCTTAGTCTATTCTGGGCAGGGTCTAAATCTAACAACATCCCTAGAACAGATTAAAGTTGCAATCACCAGTTTTACTGTGTAGGTGAGTACTGTTGCTTTGGTGTCTGTTTTATAGGCTTGTTTCTTTAAGAAGCATTAGGCCAGGAAACTCAGGCTTGCCCTTGAGTAAACGAGGAAGCAGACAGAGACATTAGTTAGGATAGCAAGGACATACTTCCTAAGCAAATGGTTCCTACGTTCACGGTAGTTATGGATCTCTTCCTCAATTGAAATGTATATGTAAGTCCAAGTCACCAGTCATACAAAACTTTTCTGACTGAGATGTGAATGGGTGTCATGAATGTTTTTCTTGTTTACTACATCATGAAAATCCTTAAATTTCTTCCATAGGTTTCATTTGGGGGGCATGTCACAGGAGGTTAAGAACAGCTTGTATAATCTCTACTGTCATTTGCATACACCTATGTATTTAGTGTGGGATGGGTATGTGTGTAGATAAGGGTGTATATGTGAACCTGTTGTCAGCCTCACCTTTCCACCTTGCTTAGACAAGCTGTCTTCCTCACTGCATAGTCCAGGCTACTTCAGGAGAGCCTTCTTTCGTCCTTGGAGGCACACTGAGATTACAGACATTGTGCTGCCATGTCTGGCTTTTACATGGATTCTGAGGATCAAAACTTAGGTCTCCTGGGTTGCATAGTAAGACCTCTTATCCACTAAGCCATCTCCCCAGCCACACACACACATATTTGTCTTTTCCAAATGCTTGGGGGTATTGTGTTTAATTCATTCTGGCCTTTGATATGTAGCAATTTTCTTACCCTACGAGTTACCATTGCCATGTGCAGACAATAGTACACGTAGAAAGGATAGTTGTCACAGTGCCATGTGCCCTTAACAAACCAAGACAGGAAGCCAGCCTGGGCAACATAGACTAACGTTAAAACAAAACAAAACCAAGCAAGCCATAAAATAGATGAGGACAAATAGAGAGGGGGGGCAGGTGGACCACTTACTTCTCATCAGATCATAGAAATAGTCAATTGCTGGCAGACAGAAAAAAAAACAAAACAAAACAAACAAACAAACAAAAAAACACTAGGCTTTACAAACCCAAGCTTCTGTGGATAAATATTTATGAGAACTGGCATTGTTTGCACTCCTCAAGTCTCTCCTAATAGCTGTGCCAACTGATGACAAGGACAATGGAACAGGATCTGTGTTGAGGACTTTCATGCCTTAGGGCAATCTAGGTAGGAACAGTCATGATCTTATGCAAAAATTACTTCTTAGGTATTAACTAAATTGTGAGAGATCAAGCCAAGTTCTATCACAGCAGAGTTTATAAGGTGGGCTCTTGAGTATATTTTTTTCCATTTCCTTTCCTCTTTCTGTCATGTAAACACATGGCAGACATAGTAGAAATCACACTTTGGGGGCATGGAGAGACGGCTCACTGGGTAAGAAGAGTGTTTGATGAGCAATCATGAGGACCTGAGTTTGGCTCTCCAGCACCCAAGTAGAAGCTGGGTCCCAGTGCTCCATATTTCATGGGAGAGCCTGCCTCGAGGGAAGAAGGCAGAGAGCTCTGTCTCACAGGGCAGGGCACTGGACATGCCCTGTGACCCTGGAGGTGCACATACCACGCTGACAAGCATCCACTACACACTGGGGGAGGAGGGAAGAAGTGTGCCTAGAATACGGGCGGGGAAAATAAATCTTTTGGAATTACAAAATTCTGGCATTTTTGTGATATGGGCATCCTTTTAAATACACAGTTCCATGACTTAGCTTCCTGGGAACATTTATATCATGGATTTTTTTTTAACCCACTAGATATTGAGGAAAAGATGTTAACCATAAATATGGATGGGCTGTAACTCTTGAACAGAACATCTAAATTAGATCAACAGGAAGAGCAGAGCTGACAGCTGGGATCAGGGCAGGAAGCCAGTAGGGAAATTTACCGAGGAAAGAGTGGCAATTGAGGAAGGGTAGTAAAACGGCTGTGTTAAAAGGCTAGAGATAAAGATGGATTCCCAACTTGATTGGCGGAGGCACTTGTTGGAAATACCTGGCGACAGGATATTTTAAGAGATAGCCCTGTAGAGAGGATGAAGTGTGCTGCTCCCAAAAGTCTGCAGTGTCTCTGAGCTGTCTGATACAGAGGTGACCTGGAGCCACTGCATGTGCACCACTCAGGAAGGACATCCGTGAGGGTCACCTCCACATCAGGCATCCATGGCCTTGGGTATGTGACGACAGTCCCCACTGAAGGGAACCGTCGGAAACCGTCGGAAGGAAGGAGAGAGCTTTGTCCCATTGCCACGCACCTGCCACCAGTGCCATGAATGTCATCACAAAAACTCCATCTGGTGATTCATCCCTTCTCTCTTCCTCCCAAAGGGGTGGGGCGGATACTAAACTGCTCATCTGATCCTTGGACTCTTGGCATCTGGAAAGAGAGCTTGCATTCAAAAGAGTGGGGATGAATCTGAGACAGTTTTCAGTAGTAACACAAGATCGGAACTGGGGAGGTCCAAATATAAACAAAAACAAAAACGGGGTTTGCAAAGGACATGACATTTCTTCTCCTGGGTGTTCACTAGCATATTTCTTGAGTGGTTTAACAGCCACTCAAGGAAGCATTTCAGGAATGAATGAGTCTCATCCAAGGTCCTCTTTTCCTTCAGTGCCCACTGACGGCTAAGTGACAAGCCACTGACCTGGCAGATTCGATCTGACTGATTTGTGACTTTCCTAGACTTCATTTCCTCACAGCCAGGCGGCTTTTCTCCTTTTTCTGATTAGCCCAATGTCCACGATCTGGCAGACTCTCATGCACACTTGACATTTCCATCAGCACAGAGGAAATCAATTCAAGCCCAGAGGATAAGCACCATCCTAGGAAAAGGTCATGAAACACTGGGAGTTGCTTTCAGCAATAGATTTCTGAAGGTAACTCCAAAGAAAACATGGGACATGGTTTGGAACAAGACTGTGTATACTTCATCATTGGGCTGTGGTACACGGACAAGAAGGCTTGGGGGGAACTGAGACACCATGGGAAAGAGGGATTTGCTTGCATTGGCGATAATAAACATGTTTCTATAGCAAACGGGCAGCTGTAAGACATACACGTCTGAGGTCGAAGAGAAGCCTGTTTGCACCAAATAAATTACACAAACAGTTCAAAAGCAGTTCACCCCAGTGAAAATATTATCCCTGAACTACTGGCAGGGTTAGTGTCAGGCTAGGTTATCTCCCGGGTGAGTGCCCTGCTAACCCTACCTCAGGGTAGTCTGTGGAAACCTGTACACACTTGATTTTTGGTAATCTTATACACTTTAATTTGGCCATAGCCAAACCTTACTCATTTCCACTCAGGGTCAGATTTTTCCCCTGAGGAGACTGACAACCTTTCAGTTTGGAAATGGCCCCTCTCTGCCCTTCTCTGCCCCTCTCTGCCCCAGTCTATGTGACTACATCCCAAATGAATGTCTGAGACGAGGGCCAGGCTGATGGAGGAGGATTCTGTAGAAATCACAGTACAGACAGGAGCGATCCAAAGGCCATCACTTATTCAAAATCTGGCCCTCTGGTTCACAAAAGGGGAATGACTTTTAAAACATGGCCAGATAAAACAATGAAGTAAGATCATTGAGGGGGGAGTAATTTCATCAAAACTTGAAAACTTTCAGATGTTCATAAATCTTGTCCTTGTAGAATAGTACAAGAATATCGTATACTCACATTTATTGTAATTTACACATATTTATGCTTCAACACAAATACTTAAAAGTCATAATTTTCTGAGCCTCCTCTGTGCAAAAGTAAACATAGAACCAGGAGTACAAGCCTGTAATCCCAGCACTTGGGGGGCTGAGGCAGAAGTATACAATCACGGCCAGTCTAGAAAGACAGCTGACTTGAGGCCAGCCCAGGCTTCGTAGCCAGTCTCTACCTCAAGAAACAAATACGCAAACAAACAAAAATGAACAGGGATCATTTGAGTGGTGAACAAGACAAAGGAACACTGATCAGAACTGAACATTACTATTCTAATTGCTATGATCTGCAAAGTTCTGTATATACAATAAAATGTCAAAAGGATAACCTGACACCAGATGATCACTGAGCTCCCACAACTCATGGGAACAGGTGGGCAATAAAGAGAGAGACAGAGACACAGAGAGAGACAGAGACAGAGAGAGAGAAAGAAAGACAGAGAGACAGAGACAGAGTCAAAGAGAGACACAGAGAGACAGAGACACAGAGAGAGATAGAGACAGAGAGAGAGAAAGAAAGACAGAGAGACAGAGACAGGGTCAAAGAGAGACACAGAGAGACAGAGACACAGATGTCTGTGAACACTGAAGAGAGTAATGTGTCAGGTGAAGTCATCAAGGCACGTGTAAATAGGCGTTGTCCTTCCGAATCACCCTTTACAGCCTGACGGAAGCTCACAACAGTGAGGTCTCCTGGAAATCAGAGCTGCATGATGAGAGGGCCAGTGAGCACAGACATCATAGACAGAGCTTGGAAACAGCACGGAGGAAAGAGCATTAAAACGCCTCTTCATGGATTTGATCACAAGCAGCACATGGATTTTCACATGTGTTATCATGGGATCCTAGTACCATCTGTGATGATACAGATTGTAAGACTCTAGTGATCTAGTGTGTGTTCTAAGAATGTTCTAAGCATGTTCCAAGCAAGCATGTGGAGAGACTTGCCTACCTGGTACTAGGAATTTGAATTGAGTGATGGAAAGAAAAGTTTTTGTTTTTGTTTGTTTGTTGAGAAAGGGTCTCTCTATGTAATCCTGGCTGTCCTGGAATTGCTGTGTAGACAAGGTTGGCCTTGAATTCACAGAGATCCACCCATCTCTGCCTCCCGAGTGCTGGGTTTGAAGGCATGTGCCACGATACCGGCAGAAAGTTGTTAATTAAAACATCTGCTATGTCATAGCTAATGGCAGGCAAAGTAAACAAACATAGAACTGACTCATGATTTTATGGAATCTGCAGTTCCAGAGAAATGATGCTTATGTGTGAAATGCAGAGGAGACACAAGACTCCTCTCTTCACCTTGGATGGGGGGTGGGGAGACCCCACATCTCCTGATGCCTGGACTCACTGTTGAAACTGACTCAATATGCTCCTAAAAGAATTTTGAACTGAACCTTTCTGAAGTAGGAAAAAAAAAAAGATCAGTTACCATTTTATTATTTTTCATTCTTATTCACCTCTGAACTTCCTGGTTCGGTCCAGGGCCAAAGTCAAACTTGCCAAAACACCATGGGGAAGGTTGCTCTCACAGTATTCCTGGCTCACCAAAAAGTTTCTTGAGAAAGCCAGTTTCCATGAGATTTCTGTTCCAATTCTGTAGACCCAAGAAAGCTCAGGGCGGTTCAGATTAAGTTCAGATAAGCATTCCCTTTTTCAGTTCCTTAGGCCAGATCAACCACAAAGTCATCTGACATGTTCGCATCAGTGTTTCAGAACAACAACAAAGAAATCAACCAGAATTTTGACCCAATGTGGACAGTATGAGGAGAGTGCAATGTATCCAGAAGCCACTAGATCTCCATAAATACTTTCATCTTAAGAAAAAATAATAAATAAAATAAGGACCCTGAGACGTAGTTAAGGTAAAAACAAAACAAAACAAAACAAAACAAAACAATGAACCTTACATGAGGTAGTCTCACAATATCAACACTGAGGAACAGTTGGTCTGAGGAAAGCGGCTGTGGTGACCTGGAGTGATGATATGTTGTCCACTTGTTTATGTTTCTAGCCCTCTCCTCCCCTATCATCCTTTAAAAGTGGGTGTGCCGGTACCAACACTATTGTACGTTGTGTGTTCCGGGAAGCAAAGTGAACTGTCTATCCTAAGATCTCCCAGCTCCCACAGGATCAACTCAAAAGCCATGTTAACTTTCCAATAATTGTATAGGGAGGGGAAACCACCCCTGGGGCCAGAAATCATCCTCAGAAGTAAGAAACAAATTTTGAATTTTTTTCAAAGAGTGACTTGAACGTGAATTCACTCAGCAGGAAATCAAGATCCTTCTATCAATGTTATCAAAAACAAAACATACCCAGTGTGTACTAGTGTGGTCTATAGTGTAACCATGATGGTGAGGAGGTTGGTCGGTGGGGAATGTCCTTCTGCATATATGTTTCTCTTAATGGCTGATGAATAAAACATGGATTGGTCAGTAGCCAGGCAGGAAGTAGAGGTAGGACTACAAGACCAGGAGAACTCTGGGTAGAAAGGAAGGAGAGAGAAGCCACAAGGGAGACGCCATGTAGCTGAGGAAGGAGAAACAGGTCCAGACCCTTCTCTGGTAAGATAAGACCACGTGGAAATACTTAGAATAATAGAAATGGGTTAATAATTAAGATAGAGCTAGCCAATAAGAAGCCTAAGCCTTGGGTCAAACAGCTTATAATTAATATGTCTCTGTGGGCTCATTTGGGGCTAATTGTCTGTGGAACCAGATGAAAGAAACTCCAGCTACAGTTGGTCATTCTCAGAGTCCATTCTAAGACGTTCCACTACAGTGTGGGCAGGAGGAGCTGTCTATAAGGGTTTACTTTGTTTTATGTACTATAAGCAAAACCCTGTTCTTCACAGACACAGTAACTGAGGAGTGGGTCATAAGCCACACAAAACTGCCATTAAAATGATGGTATGTTTGTCATCCACTAAAAGTTTCACCAGCCTTCTCATGTCCCGGAGTACATAAGCATTAGCAAAATAAATCTGTATGTCCTTCCATCAGCATAAATTACTGATTCTTAGCTAATGGAAGGGTACATACTGGCCAGAATGGGTTAAATACGATGAACTCTTCATTTGTTGAGTTTATTGTCAAGAACGTTCTTAAAGAATATTGCCAGTGTAGCTGGCCATTTTCAAATACTGATGTAAGTAAAATTCGACTGCCTCCTAAAATTTAATGTGCCAAGGCATCTGCTTTCTACTTATATCCCTCCTCCTGCCAGGTGTGGGGTCCGGATTTCCTCCTATATTTACCATATCTACTAGAGATTATGGCTCCATACTACAGGAGAGGTCTCTCCTCCAGGAAGAAGCTAACTGGCTCTTGCTATTGCCAGTTCTTCAAAATTCAGGAGGAGGAAGACATTTAGTTAGATGTCAACTCCAATAACTATTAAACAAAAGTATGAAGTATCCATTACATATACTACTAATCAAAGTTTGTGTTTGAATTTTAACTAATACTCATGTCATCAGATGGAATTAAATTACTCAAAGAAAAAATATACCTAATGTGCTATAAATATCAGTGAGTATGGCTATTAATATTCTGTGGACTGGAAGTCACTAAAGTCAACTCAGCAACTCTTGTCTAACTAATGGAAGCTTGAGAAATAACATTGAAGCACGAGGCTTCTTTCTCTAATGCCAGCTGTCCATTTGAGTATGAGCATGACCTGTGGTCAGTAATGAACTAAGACTGAAGAAACAAAAGCCTTAGAAAACATACCCAGATGTGTACTATTACAATATTTAAACCATGTGTTTCCTTTTAATTGGTACCATATTAATGCTGCTAATTATTGGATACTTTTATAGGCTTTGCACATGTGTTTGATCAGTTAATTTACACTCAGAAAAGCAGCCTCAATATAAATACTATTGCTACAAGTATTGTGGATGGGGGGAGGCGGAGACTGGAAAGAATGGAACTAGCCCGTCTTTACATAGCAAAAAATAGAATCTATTTTTTAAACTAGGTCTGTGTGAAGAAAATCTCTGCTCACCATTCACTGCAGACTTCATTATAAATGAGGATATTGTGCTTTCTGACTCTATGAATATCACCACGGTGAGCACTTCAAGGGTGGAAACCAGCAACGGAAGTTATCTAAGCCGGCACAATTATGTATAATTTAACACCGGCCAACGTTTTCTTTTATACTTGTACTAATGAACTCATTGCTCATGCAGCTTCAATTGCCTCCTGCATATGGATGTTTCCAGATTTGCACCCAGATTGAAACACTTACTCTGTTATCAGATTAGAGTGGTGGTTTGTCAGACACCAAGGCTCTGGAATATAATGTGTTGAAAATGGAAAATTATTTTACCACAGAGAAGTTAACACCATTGGTTTACGATTATGTGGAAGACTTCATTGTGAATCTTCTCCCTAATCAAAGAAAAAAGGAAAGTAAATATGGCAGGGGTTTGAGTTCTGAGGAAATCAATGATCTGGGCCATGAAGGTCAGAAAGGAATTGGGTACAGGAGGTTCCTGGGGTGCCGGCCCTGGCATGGATGGCCTCCAGATAATCCTCCAGGGCTGTGGAGTGGTACAGAGACAAGATCTGGGATACAGCGACAGGTCTCGCGACCACTTGGGTGGGAGACAAGCAGACACTGTCAGCTGCGTGGGCTTGATTCAAGAACAGAGCTATCCTGGATGGCAGAGTGCACTTGACCTCAGACAACCTGAGTGGCACAGGGCAGTTGGGAAGAAGAACCCTCCAGAAAGAGAGGAGGCAAAACGTGTTGACCCTGGAAGAGCCAAGTATGGGTCTTCAGGAAGGGGTAAGAGTGGACCAAGGCTCAGTAGATAGCTCTTTGAGGAAAACTCCAGGTAACAGTTCTGGATTCTCTAAGTCTGTAGCTCTTGAGAAACTCTGAGGAGACAGAGGAACAGACAAAGGGATCACTCCACGTAGAGGAGGCCAATCTGTGTGTTGCTGGCGGTTTCTTTTCCAGCCTGGTCCCACTGAAGCCTTCAGCCCCAAATAAACACTCGGACACTGAATCACACTGTTGGCTGATGACTAGGGCTTCTTACTGGCTAGTTCTGTCTTAATTATTAACCCGTAACTACTAATCTATGTATTTCTTCATAACTTCATCTTACTGGAGAACACCTTGCACATTCTCCCAGTCTCCACATGGTGACTCCTTCTGGTACTTCTCTGCCTACCGTTCCCAGAATTCTCCTTGTCTCCTAGCCCCACCTATCTTCCTGCCTCCAGCAGCCAAACAGTGTTTTATTCATCAACCAATAAGAGAAACATATATACAGAAGGTCATCCCCCATCATCTGTGTGCCTTCAAAAATGGAGAAGAGGAAGGTTGAAAGTCGCTGCTGGGACTGGGTCATAGGGGTCAAATGAGTACCTCTCTAATCACCCGAGTAACCCTAAATCTACAGAGGAGCACACGCGCTGGTCTGTGTGAGACAGTCTAGTGTCCAAACAATGAGCAGCTAGCTCTTAAGGGAGGAATCGGAGATCAGGTGTGGCCCCGACAGTCTAGCCAGGCTAAAGTTAAACTGACATTAAATATATTCCAACTAGCAAGCTGATAAACTCAAGTTTTGATGAATTTTAACTTCCTAGATTTCATTCTGTTGTAGGAAAGAGGCCCTGATGCACAGGGCTTTCGTAAGAAGTCTCTAATAAGCCAAGAAGAAAAGGAAACTATCCACTTTTCCACCAAAAGAGATGAGAAAAATTGACAACCCCTTGCTCCATTGTTGGGTAATGTGAAAGAGTGGCTTTCTTGAAGTTGTATCCCTGAATCTCCAAGGTTAACTTGGAAGGAACATCCAAGCACAACGGCAGTCAAGACAAGCATACAACTCCTCTTCCACTACAAGGCCCTCACTTCAGTACTATGGCCTATAGGACTGTTGCTAGGGCCAAAGACTCCCAGGAGCAGTGACCATCCCCATGAGTTCCAGCTCACAGAACAGGTCTGGGCACCAACCTCATGTCTTTTTGGACATATGAGGCATGAGTTTTCTGTCCCAGCTGGTCCTGCTGCCCTTCTCAGTCTCAAATAAGCACACAGAGACATTGATTATAAAACTGTTGGCCGATGACTAAGGCTTCTTATTGGGTAGCTCTGTCTTAATTATTAACCCATTTCTATTAATCTAAATATTTTCCATGTGGTCTTATCTTACCTGAGAAGGGTCTGGTGCATCCTACCTTCCTGGTTTCACATGGCATCTGCTCTCTGCCTACACTTCCCAGAATTTTCCTCATCTCCCAGTCCCGCCTATCTCCCTGCCTCTATTGGCCACAGTGTTTTATTCATCAACCAATAAGAGAAACATACACAGAAGGACATCCCCCTTCAGACATAGCAGGCTAACTGTTAATTTAAGGATGGACCTTCTGAGTTTGGCTTTAATATGGCAGTGATGGAGCTGCTGCTGCCATGCTATCTCTCACTGCTCTTTTCTATAAAGCTAGAAGTAAAACTCACAGAAAAGAGAGATTTGCTGAAAGCTTGGGGGGTCTCACAGATAGGGACAGATATAATGTACTAAGTATTTTCTTGTTTGTAGCCACTCATGAACTTGCCTTGCTAAATGCTGCACAGATTTTACTTCCACGCATAAACCCAATTGTGTTAACTTTTCTTGTTTCTGACATGGTGCCTGATGGAAACAACCTGGCTCATGGCTTCAGAGATTCCAGTCCACTGTGGCCTGGTGAGCACGGCAACAAAGAGAGCTTCACATATCATATCTTGACATCCAAGGGAAATAGCATCTCTCTTCGGGCTTTCTTCCATCTCCCATTTATCCCCTAGCCCACAGGAAGTTGCCACCAACTGAGGTGGGTCTTTCTCCCTTAGCCAATCCTCTCAGAAAACACCCTATTGACACACTGACATACAGCTCATAACTTTCCTAGGTGGTTCTAAATTGAGTCAAATTAACAATGAAGACTAGTCATCAATCAAACAGCATGTTGAGATATAAAAATAGTTTGCAAATCAGAAATATTGTATTAGGTCAGTCTACTCAACTTAGTTCTGAAATTGAAGGTAGAATATGTAACTCAAATGTGCCACCAACCAATGTGGGTCTACATTTTGTTTCTCCAAACCATGACCTAGAAGCTTCCAACACTTTTCCATTGGTTGGAGTAGGAACCAAATAAAAAATTAAGCCAAGGTCTGACAACAAAAGGGCAAAAGATTGACTAATTCAAACAGGTGCATACATTTCAATATTAAAATGTGGTTTTGGAAGATGTTTGGTATCCTACACAGGTCAGTGGTTTGAACTATGTGCTCCTAGTGAACAATTATACAAGGTAATAAGGCCAAAACATGAATTGGCAAGAGGCCCCATGTGTATCCATTTTATCTTCTCAGATTCCCCAAAGACAAAGACTCCTCGATCACCCTCCATGTCCCCAGGCTCAGGAACTGCTCCAGTGAGCTTTCACAAGGCGTTCTTGCCAATTATCCTATTTTGTTGTAGCACCTACTAAAGAGCATAGCACAACACAAGACACAGAGTAGGCACTTGAATCATGGTTTGCATCAGGAATGAGGTTGAGTTAGAAGCCCATGGGCTGAGACCTGCTCAAAGGAATGCTACAGACCAGATTCTACTCTTCCCAGACCCGCTCTCCATGACCTCTCCTTGATGGACTCTGGCCAGGGTGGACATATCCACTCACAGAAATTGTCTCTTACTGTAAGCACGAAGACTGGAAGCACTGTGCCCTTTCTCTCCCCAGCTACCTCATAAACTGTATTCAGTTCAGCAGATAAGGATTCAAACAGAACTGATGTATGTTTCTGATGTAATTTGATTCAAGAAAAAATTATTTTGTATCTTTCTACGCATCTATTCTCAACTATTCTTTTGCTTAGCTTATGTGAATGGCAAGTATTAAAAAGAAAAACTGCTATTCTCCTTTATTCAAAAGTATGACTAAATAATTAATAATGACTCTAAAATGTAGTTTTTTAATGACCAGGAAATTAAATTGTCATGTGTAAAATTGGAAAATAACATTGTGTACTAGAAAGTTAATTCTATCCCATTAAAATTAGTCTCTTTGGAAGTTCTATTACTGGTTGACAAAGTAATTGTTGTCTTAGCCAAATTCCTAGCACTTTCTGTCTGACATAGGCTTATGAGTTTCAGGCGCAGGCCACCACTTTCTAGAACATGCATGGGGGAGAGAATAGTCTTCTGAAGTTAACCACCTAATGGGAGGGCTAGAAAGTGTTGCTAAGGAACCAAGAACTGGAGGACAGATATAAGGGTTCTAGTCCCAGGGAGACCACACACACACACACACACACACACACACACACACACACACACACACACACACACACACACACACACACACACACACACACACACACACACACACACACACACACACACACACACACACACACACACACTCTGTATTGACTTATGACTTTCAGACAGTCACTTCCTTCCCCAGTGCCTATTTTTTCATGCATAAAGCTGATGGTAGACCCTGGTGCTCCATCTAAGCCAGTGGTCCTTCCTAATGCAACCTTTTAATACAGTTCCTCATGCTGTGGTGACCCCCAACCATAAAATTAGTTTTGTTTCTAAAAGCTGTAGTTTTGCTACTGTTATGAATCATAACATGAATGTTTTTGGAGATAGACGTTTATCAAAGGGGTTGCAACCCATGGGCTAAGCACTGAATCTTAAGCATGTACTTCTGAATTAGTTATTAAATGTGCATTGGTTGTTGGTGTGCTACAGATGGATAAAGACTGGTGTCCGGTGAGTACCAGGAATGCAGCAGTGCACAGTACAGGCAAGGTATTCACTGCTTAGCCTAGGGGAGCAGGCAGACCCCACCTCACCATTTAGGGATTAAAAGAAGAGTCTGGACCAGTGATTCTCAACTTATGGTTCAATACCCCTATGACAGACCTCTGTCTCCCAAAATATTTACATTGTGATTCATAACAGTAGGAAAAATCACTGTTTTTAAATAGAAACAAAGCTAATTTTATGGTTGGGGGTTACCACAACACGAAGAACTGTAGTAAGGGTAACAGCATTAGGAAGGTTGAGAACCACTGGTCTGAACTGTGAATTCCTGGACAGAATGGGCCTACAAAAGCTAAGATGACAGAGACATCCCTCATCTGACTGAACTGAGATGGGCAGTCTAAGATTCCCCAAGGCTGTGTAGGGGCTCAGGTCCTTCAGTTCAGATACATCCTTTCCAGGCCTGTTCTCTAGCTGTGTGGACCAAATTGCTCCTCAGAACACACTCACATGCCAGTCAACAGGTTGGAGGATAGAAGAACATCCATTAAGGGAAATAAGAGTGGGAAATTGTTTTCTTGAACAAGAAATCTCAGAACAGAGAAATCGGATCATGAGTTTCAAGCCCCCCTGAGCAATGCACTAAGTTCCAGACCATCATGAGCTATCTAGCAAAGTCTCGTCTCAAAAACAGATTTAAGATTATTGCCTTCAGTTCTTTGTGCCACCCACTGGGAACTTCACAGAACCATCCAACTACATGGAAGCTGGGAAATGTGTTTGTCATAAGTGACCCTGTGGCAACCTAAAGAAAGAAAGCAGCCAAGGCTAGCAAAAAGGAAGGAAACGAAGAACAAAACTGTTGAAGGACAGCTCAGAGTGTCATGTGTGTATTCTGTTCCTTTGTTAGTGCTTCATCCCCCTGGCTCATCCAATCCTGAAAGAGCACAGCATGAGGCTGTGTTTGTAACCCAACAGCCTGGTCATCTGCACCTGATCACCCAAAATAAATGACAGTGTTGGAGCAGGAAGATGACTAAAATCAGAGCATCTCCCAGGAAGGGAGAGCTGTCATCAGTCCTTGGAGTGACCTGGTTGAGTTGGAAGGGAACCACAGAAGTGTCCTCCCAGATGCTGGGGGTAGTTCTCTGGATGGCTGCTCTGCCTGCTACATCTTCCACTCCAGGGAAGACTCTCATACCTACTGTCTTGCTCAGCCACAGCTCAAGCAGACATTGAAGGGACTCTGACTCGGAACCACCGCAACTTCTCCACTCTGCTGTTGCTGATTTCAATGTATAGATTCAGGACTTGGGCTAATTTGTCCCAGGGTTAGCCAGCCACCTTCCTGGCTTTACTGACAATGTAGTTCCCTTGGAACTGTAAGGATGTCTTCCAGGCCATGTGTTTCTGCTCATTTCCATGTGTGGGGGATCCTGGCCAAGGCTCTACTCTTGATGCAGATGTGAACACTAAGGGTTCTGGTCTTCATAAAGACTTTGGTGTCCCTGGGAGGCTCTGAAGAAGAATTCCTTTTAGAATGGAGACTCCCACATTCTGCTCCGTGCTGACAAGGGTGTTAAGTCACAGCCTACACTTCTATCAAGAGTTTGTGGGTGACAATTGCTCTCAAGACATAGCTACTTAACTCTGGTTCTCAGGCCACACCCCTGCAAGCTGTTTCCTCGGCCTACTGCCCGTAGCATCTCAGTCTGAGTTTTGCCAATAACAATCACTCCTCCTGCCCAGTTCCTAACAAAGTTGGTTGCTTCTCCCTGAGCCTCTGAATAAAAAGCACCCTCCCATATGGATGTCCACACCAGCAGTGCAGAGTCCACACCCACAATTCCACAATTGCCATGTCTCATTCACAAAGTCATCTTTAGCTCTGAAGAACATGCAAACTGGGTACCAGTAATGGCTGCTGAGTGGAGCAATAAGACGAAAGCTAAAAAAAAAAAAAAAAAAAAAAAAAAAAATGGCCTCGCCACATATTTCCTATACATCTTAAGAAAGCCACACTACCTATCCAAGTCTAATGGCTTCATTTTGTTTATGTTTTGTGTTTTCGTTATTGTTGCTTCTTTGAGGCAGGGTCTCACTCTGTAGTTCAGACTGGCCTCTTAAGCGTTCTTGTTACAAGTATGAGCCAATGTGCATACCTTATTTCCTCATTTTGAAAACCAAAAATTCTCACAAGGTAGCCTCTTTGTCCCACAGGTCCTTCATGCAGTAACTCTACAAAAGTCTATGACCACACACACACACACACACACACACACACACACACACACACACTCACACTCACAAACACACACACACAGACACACACACACTCACACTCACATACACACACACACTCACAAACACACAGAGAGAGACACACACGCGCGTGCGAGCACGCGCGCACACACACACACATACACACACACACACAGACACACACTCGAGCACACACACACACACACAGACACACACGCGAGCACACACACACACAGACACACACGCGAGTGCGCGCACACACAGACACACACACACAGACACACACGCGAGTGCGCGCACACACAGACACACACACACACACTCACAAACACACACACACACAGAGACACACTCACGTGTGCACACACATACACACACACACAGAGACACACTCGCGTGTGCACACACACATACACACACACAGAGACACACTCGTGTGTGCACACACACACACACACTCACACACACACAGACACACACACACACACAGATTTCATGCTACCTCGCCTGCTCGCCTCACTCTTCCAAGGACTTCTCCTTAAGAAGAATGCTCCAGACCATCAGGCTCCAGACCCCTGGGGACCATGTCCCAGCTGACCAGGCTCCTTTCAGGAACTTCCCAATACTTGGAGCCTCTTATGTGCCACAAGAGTGCTGTGGAGTCTCTGCTTCAGAAGTCAGGAGTGCCCAGTCTCTTAATGAGCTGAACCCAGGAGGTGAACACTGGACCCAGGAGGTGAGCACTGGACCCAGGACTACTGGGCTACATTTTAGTATGTCCTGAAGAACTTTAAACATGGGTACACACCACCAAGCTTACCCCAAACTGACACTTTAACTGAAATCTGAGGTGCTAAAAGTGTCATTCACCTTTTTGTCTGGTGTGTGTATGTATTTATATGTATATACATGTGTAGGTGTGTTTGCGTATGTGTGTAGGTATACATGCATATCTTATAGGTGTATGCATTTGCATGAGTATGTAGGTATATGCATGCATGTGTCTGTATGCGCTTGTACATGCTTGTGTGCCTGTGTGGAGGTATATCTCTCAAGTGTTCTATATCTTTTAATTTTTTAAAAATTATATGTTATTTATTTTGTGTTCATTGGATACATGGCACATGAATCAAGGCCAGAGGACAATATTCAGGGGTCAGTTCTTTCCTAACATGCAGGTCCCCGGAATCAAACTCAGGCTATCAGGCTTGGCAGCAAGCCCCTTTAGTCTCTGAGCCATCTAGCCAGCCCTCACTCTGCCTTATATTTTGAGATGGATTTCTCAGTAAACCCACATTTCCCTAGATTTTGCTAAATTGGCTGGCAAACAGGCCCCACGGATCCTCCTGTCTTCTTCGTCTCCCCAGTGGCAGCACTACGGAAAACCCAACTTTTTACATGGGTGTTGGGTATTGAACTTAGGTCCTTACACTTTGGAGGCAAGTATTTTACTGGCTGGGCTTTCTCTAAAGTCCCATTTGCCTTTCTGTCACCATTATAATATTATTAAATGATAAACATTATCTAACTCAGACCTACATGCCAAACATTACTCCCAGAACTTCACATCTGCTAACCGTCATGCATAGGTAACCCTATTTTACAGATGAGAAACTGAGGGGTAGAAAATGTAATGAACTCACCTAGTTGGGTGCAACTAGTGCATAGTAGGATCAGGCAGCCTAGCCGCAGAGCATGCATCCTCAACCACTGCCTGCATCCCTGCCTCCTTTATTTCTCCCTTCATTCATAGATAAGGTTACTAAAGCCTATGGTGACTTGGAAGATAAAATAAGATCTCAGAAGTAGCCCTGATACACTAAGACATTGATAGTAAACCATCACAGTTACCGTGACTTCTCTGTGTGTTGTGGTTGTGACCAAGCCAGCCCAAAAGGAATCCACAACAGTCACTGCTGCAGAAATAGGAGTGTGCACCCCACTCCCAGCCCACATCAACCGAGCCGGCTGAGATGTTCGTCCCCACACAAGTCTCCTGTATAGTAATTGAAGGGTGGGGTCTGCTCTCCAAATAAAGCCAGGGATTGTTTGCTTCCTGCTAGGTTTACTCCTTTGAAGACAGCGCCAAACAATCAGAGACCAGTTAGAAGAGCTGAGATTGATCCGAAGCCTCCTATTCCCCTTGATCAAGTTCCCAACACAGGGTCTGGGCTAGGGGGTGACTGGAGAAAGCCTCTCTTCTCTGTTTTATCTCCTCTGGCAGGCAAAGTGTCAAAACCCAGTTCCAGACCAAAGGCCAAGCAAAGACTGTGGTGTGGAGTATACTGATGTGCATTTCCCTAGCACCGGCTGCCTTGCCCAAAGTGGTAGAGAATTCCAGTTGGAGGGTGTGCCTGAAAATGAATTTGCATTTCCGTAATGCTGGGGTGTTAGGCAAAGGCTTGATTACTTCCAGCTCAGAAATTACAGATCCCTCATTCACCTTCTCAGTGGGATTAGGCCTCTGCTTATGCCCACAATAACTTTGTGATGCTAGGTTGCTAAAAACAAAAGGCAACTTCTCATAGGTCCCACGCACAAGACAGGTAGCTGTAAACGGACTTAGAATCCAAGGCACCCAGTCTCAGGACAGAACAGCTCTTACAGTTTTGTTTTGGTTTTTGGTTTGTTTGTTTGTTTTTTGGTTTTTTTGTTTTTGTTTTTGTTTTGTTTTGTTTTGTTTTTGGCCACTCACAAAGGAAGAGAAGAGCCAGGTTTAGTTCATCTCTGGGACTGGAGTTCTGTGTCCCTGAGGTAGGAGAGGTAGGGACAATTCCCAAATTATTTTATCTCGCTTCTCCCACCTGCAAAAAAGGAAGCTTGACTCAAAACATTATGTTTGTATTCTTGGAAATTCAATCATCATTACTCAAGCACGGGGAGCATTATAGAGGGAGGAAGCAGCATAAAGATTGACCTAAATGGTGGAGAGACAACTGGAAAAGTCGTGTGCCCAGTCTGCAGAGGAGCCTCCCCAGCCTTTGTAACTGGAGAGCCCCTGGGAAACCCTGGGCTCCTGAGAGGGGAGGAAGGACGCCTAAGGAGAAGTCACACTGGCAACATGTGTTTTCCTAGACCCCTCAGAGAGCCCATGCAGCTGGATTTGAGGGTACAGAAGGTTTCTCTGGAGAGTGTCTCTATCTTTTTCACACAAATACTAAATCCTTGTTTCCCATGTATCCAGAAAGGTTCAAGAATTTAGGACAGATTCAAAAGCAAATCCTGGCTAAGCTAATGTTCAAACACCTCTACCTGTGCCCACACCAGCACAGTGGGCCATAGACTGTTCTAATTACGAGGCATGTCTTAATGCCAGGATTAAAGTAAAATGATGCTTGGCTGTGCCAGACAAAGGCAGAGTCCGTAAACCATGGTATCTCTATGAGGAAACAGACTTCCTGACTATTTTTTATGTGCCCAATTAAGTGCAGATTTTTGGCTGCACGAGCAACATAACTGCAGTATGTTTTTCTTTTCTTCTCTTTTCTTTTTGTTCAGAAAAACCAAGAAATGAACTAAAAAAATCAAAACAAGGACAGGTTTTATGAGAAGGTAGTTGATAAATGTTGAGATAATTTCTTTTAACTACTTGATACCTTCTAAACCTGGATGTAACAGATCACGTTCTAAAGCAGTGCCAACAGGTCACCCCAGAGGGTCACTACCCAGTTAGGTGAACTCATCTCATGACTTTGTATGGAATAAAAACATCACAGCCTCCAGGCTGGATGGGTGGCTTCTTGTGCCTGAGAATGAAAGTCAAGTGAAATTATTTGGTGGAAAAATAAAGGCCTGGATGACCCAGCTCGGAAGCAGTAGAAGCAGGCCTACAACCTAGTTCAGATCTAAGCCCACAAACTCTAAGAAAAGTTCATAGATTTTCATTTTCCTACTGAGCTCTGCACACCTGAGCAGTCTCTGGCCTGAGTCGTAAGCCAGAATACTAGAGGGCTGTGAAAAAAAAGATCACATGGGGTGACAGCTGGACCTGACACTGCTACTTCCAAGGGACCCAAAAGTTCTTAGAGACCATGGATGCTCTGTGAACTTTGGCAGAAGCTTAAGTGTGCCTGATCAGTTCACTCATTGAGTCACTGAAACCAGAGCCTCTATGTGAAGCCAGAATTGGACCCACACGAGTCTTGAAGGCATGGTTTGGTGCCAACTAGCATCTATGTATCTTTGTCTATATGGTACAAATAACGCAACTCCTGAACTTAAGGCTCTAGGAACACTGTGTAAGAGGAGATAAAAAGATGTAAAGAGACAGCAGACCAAGAAATCTGCTGAGAGATTGTGTCTCCTAGAAACAGCAGGGAATCTTTAGCCATGGTATGTCAACAACATGTCTGCCTGAAGAAGACCTGAACCATGACAACACCAGGAGACATATAAACAGGGAAGGGGAAGTCTCATCAGGCCCCATAGCTTGACCAAGGACTATAAGATTAAAGTGCTATGAGCAGGAGAATTTGTCTTCCCTAGGGATAAGCCCCCTAACTGGCTATCCAATACCAAGTGGTCAGCCCTGAAATCATATACACACAAGAACATGAAACAGACTTAACAAGTTGTATTTACATATTTAAGTGTGTGTGTGAGTGCGTGCGTGTGTGTGTGTGTGTGTGTGTGTGTGTGTGTAACAGTAATAATTTAATTTAAGAAAAAGAGGCCATGAATCCAAAAGGATCATGTTTGGAGGGGGCATGTGGGAGAAGTTGGAAGGAGAAAAGGAAGTGGGAAAATGTGTGCTTATGCTTTAAAAACTTTAACAATGCTCTCAGCAGGGAGCCCAGGTCAGATGAAATGACCTCTGCTCCAATTGGCCCAGAGTGTCTCTTGGTGTGAATTGGTCTAGTATCTTCCGAACTTTTATAAAGCTCTGGCTTGCTGCATTTCTGAGTCTATGATAAGTGTTGATGTGTGTGTGTGTGTGTGTGTGTGTGTGTGTGTGTGTGTGTGTGATCCACACATACTGTAAGTTAAGTCTTTGCAGGAGTGCAATATTTCTCTTTGTGCCTCTCTGGTTCTACTCCTTAGCCCAATTTGAGTTCAGATGTCCCTCCCACCTTGCGGCAGGCTTGAGCGAGCTACCCTGTGATACCATCATTCTCATCCGTAAGGTGTGATTGGCCGTATAGGCTGTACCAACTTGCACTGATGGGATGATGGAAAACCAGACAATATATAACTGAAAATGATTTTTAAACCTCTAGAAAAATAAAACATCCCAGCCCTTTCCCAGTGCAAAACTGAGCCCTATGCTAAAGCCAAACCACAATTGTTGTTTTCAAAATAAAGGTTATAAACAGGGAGGCTGAGCAGGACCAGTGTGGACTGCCTGTGATTTCAATGCATTTGAGGCACAGTGGAAAATGTGAACTTGGAGGGTGGGAGGAGCCCAGGGGAGCTGCACGTATAATTAGTGGGCTGTGGTGATTGGGATCGCACCGTTACATGCTATGTGTTTCATTTTATCTCATGTCATATAAAGTTTCGATTTAGACCCAATTTTGAGTCCTACTTTGAGAGGTAAGTAATTTCAGACACGAAATAAGCTTGTTAAACTCACATCACACCCTCTCAGGAGTCAGTATGCTCCACGGACCTCGGCCCTGTTGCTCACCAAGAGCTCTTCTAATGAGGCCAAACTGCCCAATGCGTATTCCAAGAATAATACTTGACCAAAATTGAATGCGATTCTCTTGTACTTATTATAATTTTCTGTGACAGAGAGCAGAGGCTAAACTCGGTGAAAGTATTGTTTTTCTTCTAAGTGTGGGACTGCCAAAATTTGTTTTTATTTCTGCCCCTGCCCCCTCAGCTGTCCACATGGGAATGATGGGGTGGCCATGGCAACTGGGGACCTGCTGGTGTCTGGGTGGTGCTGCTTTTTACAACTTCTCCTCACCCCTCTTGATACATTTGTGGTACAGAACGGAAATAGTACCAAACGGAGGATTCATTATGGAAGGCGAATTCAAGAGCAGCCTGGAAACATGTGCCCAGGGCAATCATCACGCTGGCTCTGGAAAAGCCGTGTGAGCTCTGAAGCTGTCTTTCTCTCCTGAGGAGACGTAACAGCAAACCAAACTGATATCAGAATCTTAATTATTAATCTTCATGACTGCAGGATGTTTGAGGAGAGTGTAAGTTCAGCATTTGAGACCAAAAGAAGAAAAACGTGCCATGGGTAGCAGGCCCCTATCATTTGTTTCAGCTGTTGATGTAAAACGCTAGACAGAAATATTTTTGTTTCATGGAAACCGAGATCTCCTCCCCAAAATTATTTTCCACTAACTTAAAGCATTTGTACAAACCAAAATACTGTGCTTGCAGAGTTTACCTTGTGGCCAGAGGGATGTGTGGAGGAATGCAAGGTGAACGCTGTGGCAGAGCATTCAGGTAGCACCAGAGGGACCTGCCTTGTCTTCACAGATCTTGAAGCGAGTGAGGCTTACAGTCTAGACTCAACATAGCACGATTCCCTCTGGGTGCTTTATGTGTTTGTCTTAGGGAAGGAGACAAACCATTAGATGGAGATAGGTTTGTTACCTTTCTTCTGGCTCTGACCAAATACCTGACAAAGGCAACCTAACCAGGAAGGGTTTGATTTTGACTCACAATTTGACGAGATGCAGTCCACCATGGGGAGAAGGCTTGGCTGGCGAAACCCGAGGCGACTGGTCACAGACAACTGATAGGAAGAGGGAAGAACTACACAAATTCTTAAGACCCACCCCCAGTGACTTCCTTTCTCTAGTTAGGCTCTAAGATCTTTCAAAACAGCCTCCCCATCTTGGGGGCGGGGGGCTGCTTCATATTAAAGCCACAGAGGTGAGTTGGCGGGCACAGAAGCTTTCTCCTCCAAGCTCACTGCATGTCTTTCTTGCCATTCCCAAGGCCTTTAGTCACAATTCCAAAGGTCTCTTGAAACAAATGCAAATTTGATAAACATCCCTGTGAGGTTTGCTAGATGCTGCCACAAGCTCCACCTGTTAAAACTACTGCCTTACTCCCCAGACACTGCAGTGCCAGGCAGGTGTCTCCTCACCTTTCTCTCGGTGGCCTTACCTTGGGGAAGCTAAGATAGAGTCTTTAAGGCCTTGTCTTAAACATATAGGTATTATACACAGTAGTGTGTTGGGGGGGGTAGTGAATCTGGGCTATGGACATTCCTTAACAAGAGAAAACAGCTGACCACTGTTCCCTGTTATTCAGGGTCTAACAGGGTGCAAGTTATTTTAATGACTCTTTGCAACTTATCCGGGGATGTATCAGTATCTATATTATTCAAATGGGAAAACTGAGTAGCTAGTTCATCTATCAGTAAATAAACACATCCCAAAGACTTGCTGAGTGTCAAACACAGCTGCAGGAAGTAGTGAAGTATGAAACAAATTCCTGTTCTCCAGGAACTCAAATTCAACTTGGTGGGGAAAGGAAACAGATAACAGAATAAGGCCCAGGTGAATCACACCATGCCAAAGTGCTGCAGAGAAAAATCATGACCAGTATTAGTGAAGATGGAAAGCCAGTGGGAAAGACTGAGAGCTTTCTCTCCATGCTAAGAGGCTGACACTTGAGCGACAGCTGCCGGGGCACCTGTCCAGTACTGGGTGTGCAAGGGATCAAGGCAGAGGCATACTTAATCGGCCTGAGGAGATGCTAAGAGACACACACAACTTACAGGGCATAAGCAGGTTCTGGGAAGAGTGGAGAGGCAAAGATGGAACACAGAAACCCATTCAAGTGTGGACTTTGCTTTTCCCATGCAAACACGGGAGGCACTCAAAATACATAGGTAGGCAGAGCACACATACATACCAATCAATGTGGCTGCCTGGTCTCTGCAATGACACAGAATCCCAGAGGGCCAAACATCAGCTTTTGAGTTGGCACACATTAGAGCTACCTCCTGGTAGATTCCAGAGGAAGTTGGGGTGAAGGGGACAGGATACAGGTGTCAACCAATTGGGAGAGAAGGCTTTGAGATGACTTCAGTGTGGGGCATATGGCTGAGCTGGAATTTCAAGGGAGGGCAATGACCCAGCCTCCCTTTGGAGTGATTGTTCTGAATGAAGTGTTGAGAGTAGACCCTAACAAAATGAGGGTGAATGCAGGGACCTGTAACTGGAGTTCCTTGTCCTGTCAGGTCCCACTGCTGATTTGCCCCAAATAAGCACACAAAACTTATAATTATTAAACTGTTGGCTAATGGCTTAGACTTCTTATTGGCTAGCTCTATCTTAACTATTAACCCATAACTACTAATCTATGTATTTCTACATGACCTTATCTTACCAGAGAAGGCTGGCACATCCTATCTTCCTGGTCTCTACGTCACCCGTGTGGTCTCTCTCTGCCTACCTTTCCCAGAATTCTCCTTGTCTCCTAGTCCCACCTATCTTCCTGTCTCTACTGGCCAATCAGTGTTTTATCCATCAACCAATAAGAGAAACATATATACAGAAAGAAGGACATCCCCATCAGGGACCAGTCCCTGGGAAATTGTGTGATGCACCAATACTGTCAATTTGACAGGATCAAGACTCATCAAGAAGGAAGGCCTCTGGGCAAGTCACCAAGGAATTGTCTACATTGCATTAATTAAGATGGTAAGACACACCCTAACTGTGTGGGACAGTTCGTGGGCTGGGGTTCCTGCTGAGCAATAGCATCCGTTGCTCTCTGTTTTCTGACTACAAATGCCGTGTGACCAGCTAGCTCACCCTGACTGCTTGCCTTTTCCCATGGTGCCCGCATCCTTTGTAGCCACATACCCAAAAGCCTTCTTCCCTTAAGCTTCAGGCATCTATCTGGTCACAACCATGGGAAAAGTAACTAATCCACCTCGTGAGGCACAGCAAAAACTTGAGCAATGGCGGCCATGATGTTCTAGTAGAGGGAGTGAGGCAGAGGCAAAGTTGTTCTGAGGGACTGCATTTGGACTAAGAGGGAAGGAGTTTGTCAAGCGTGGCCCGGAGAGCTGGAAGACGGGGTTTTGCCGTCTCTGGGATTAGAGAGACTGGAGGTAGAAGAGGATTAGGAGTCAAGGTTCAAAAATTTGACTTTTAGGCACATTGAATCTGAGATGAGTGATAACTGCCCACGCCTATTATGCACCAGGCCACCAGCCCTGACAGCCAAAGAGTGTGTTAGTGTCCCTGCCCTTTGAATTGAGGTAACACAGTGGCCCTCAGAGCTGAAATGTCTCACCCATCACACACACACACAGCAGGTAAATCGAATCCACTAAGGACTCTAAAGAGAGCTGTCAGTTCTGAGTTGAATGCTTTTCCTGGGACACCCAGCCGAAAGTGGCAGAGCTTCGAAGGCAGACAGCTGAAGGGAACCTCCTCTCCTGTGACCTCTGCACACCGAGATTTAAGTCAAAACTTGCAGACTTTAAGGGAATCTGTTCTAAAGGGAGAGAGGAACTCAATCTCAATCCTCTTAAAAAGCAGTGAGAGTTTTTCCCCCTCCCCTTAAAAACTAAAACAAAACCAAGGTGAGTCTAAGGCCAGCCTGCTGACTGCATCAGAGGCAAAGACAAAAAGAGAAGAGAGGAGAAGTGGGCAGAAACCCCAAGTCAGTGGGCCAAGGGGCAGGCCTGGAGGCTCCCATTATCAGAGGTTAGTCGGGGGGGGGGGGGTTCTTAGCTGACTTAAAGAAAACTAAAATGTTAATTTTAGGTTCTTTGATACGTTTTCCTGGAGATATTTTGTTCTGATACATCCAACAACAGCCAAAGAGAAAAGCTCAGAAGACAGACTTAATAAAAATAGCCGAGGATCCAGGGCAACTGCACGTGAGCTCCATTTTCTTTGTCCTGTTCAGCTCCAAAAGGCAGATTACCAAGGTGCTGCAGCACCCACCCCAAGCAGAATTTAGAGCGAGCTTCAACATTGCAAAGCTCCTGCACTGGGGACTACTTCAGCTAATGACTCTGAGCCCTGTTAAAACTCAGATGTTTCTGAGAAGGATACAGACATGGACGTGCGATTCACTTTGGAGGCCCTGAGCTTGCGGGAGTACCATTAGGAATCCTAATAGCTCATCTTGGGAAACTTCTTTTGGGCAGATGTAAGTATGGCTTCTCTCGTGGCTTAGAAACCAGGCTTAGAAACTTTTTGGATAAAGAAATTAATGATGTCAGAGGGTGGTATAAAATTAGAGACTTTAAGGAAGATTGAGACCAGTATGAGTTTTTTTAAAATAATGCAACACCAAAGATATTGCAGAAACTATAAAGATATTGACCAAAGCAAGCAAAAGCAGGGGTTGAAGAGGGGTTGGGAGAGGGGCATGATGGGAGGGCTTAAGAAAGGTCAGGGGAGAGGGGACTTGTATTCCATACTCTTTGATAATGTTTGCCCTTTAAAGGGATAATTTTATTATTTTTGATTATGTGTTGAAGCAAGGAGGCATGTGCATGCCCTAAATGCCAGAGGCAAGGGACCCTCCTGAAGTCACAAGAAGTTGTGAGCTGCCCCATGTGGTTGCTGGGAACCAAACTTGTCCAGCTCCTAATGCCTGCCTTTTAAAAACCACGTGTGTGTATTTCATTACTATTTTAACCTGGATTAACATTAAAATCAAATTGTGTAAACAAGAGCATAGGGTTAAATGATGATTTTTTTCCCACTGCCAAGGGAGCTTAAAATTGAACACAGAAACAGAGAAGAGTAAAAGCAGGAAAAAATGAGAATTGACTATAAAGACAAGGTAGGGAGGAACATAGATCTATTTCTTGACAGCAGCTTCTTCTGCCGACTGTTCAACCAACATTTTGAAGCTACCTGGCTCTACATGTACTGTCTATATCCCTCCTATTTCCTTCTCTCTTTCCTGACCTCAGAAATTTTGGAGTTCTTTTTCTCAGCGGAGGTTGAGCCACCCCCTGAAGAAGGCCTGTAGGATGAGTGGAGAGTCAGCAGAGGAACCCATTTCTACCACTATCGCTCCGGCCAGGCTGTATTCTTACCTACCAGCGTCCCAGCTAGACCTTAAGGAAGAATTTTCAAAAATGAATTGCCAGAAGCAAAGAAAAAAGTGTTAATACATTTAAACATGCTTGAGGTGAATCATCCCTAGAAAGTCAGGATTTAAACATGCAATCATTAAAATTACTAATGTTGACTCTGGGGCCTGTGCTCTGAAAGCCAGGGATACTAGGCTTCCTGTTGTTATAACCTAACAATTCTTTGTCCACATAATTTGTGATGGTGTCTCAAGATTTTCTTTTCTTTCTTCCCAAGGAGCCCTGGTTTGGATAATTCCCTAGAAAACCTTTAGAAATCCTTAGCCACCGGTCAGTCCCCACCCAGGATGATCAGCATAGCTTCACAATGACATGTGAGCTCACCACTGAAAACAGCAGTGAAACCACTTACGTATTCATGCTGTGAATTCAAACACAATTTTATAGGGATACTAGGAAGAAATACTTCCTCCATTTTGAGGAATACACTATAAAAAATCAAAATAAAGCCTATTAACATGCTTTCGCAAAGTGTGTTAATATGGGTGATAAGCCTTTGCCCTTCCTAGTAAGAGCATCTTAATACACTGTTTCCCATTGGCCTTTGTGGATTAGAAGAATGGATTCCACTCAAAGATATTGGAGTGTGCCAACTTGAATGCCACTTTGGCACAAGGGGGGCTACTCTGAGCTGGTTAGCCAAGCAAATGACAGATTTGGGTGAAGTTTTAGCACACCCCCCCACACACACACTTTCAGCCTGAAATGGCCCAGATTTCTGTCTGTTATGTCTATGGTGGTGCCTCTTCTCCACACCAGAAAGGCTGGATGGATTACTAAAGACGGCACTGGCTTGAGTGTATATCAAAAGCCTTTACCAAGAGACTAGATTCTGCACAGCCATCATACACTTACCCTCTGTGATTTAATATTCAGGAAACCCACACGTGACCCTTCCATTGCCAGGCTCCTTGTTCTCTGCTACGATGGCATACAGACTGCTGTAGCTCTGAGCCCTTATTCCCCTGTCCCCCTCTCTGAATACACCCATATGTTCACATAAAAAATTGTTCATCCCATTGATCTTTGTGAGTTTATTTTTTCTAGCATCAACTAAAGAACATGAGAGTAAGGAAAGATACTGTGTGCATTTCACAGAGGAAACACAAGCAGAAAAGCCTGTGCTATGGATAGCATGGAAGACAAGAGGTCAGACTTTTCATCACTGCTCATCACTGGAAAAAGAAACTCAGCTTGGGGGAGACACCTAGGAACATCGAGTAGGTGTAGAGACGTCAGAGACAAAGGCAGCTTGGAGCTACCTGCATCTGGACGAAGCCCACATCCCACTTCATATACACTGACAGTTTTATTTCACTCTGTGTTTCTGAGCCAAGGTTTCGTATATCTCCACCTGGCTTTTGATTTGCTATATAGCTAGGGATGACCCGGAACTGGTGATCCTCCTGCCTCTGCCTCCCAAGTATTGGGATTACAGGTGCCACCATGCCCTGCTTTTATGCAATGCTGAGAATGGAATCCAGGGCTTCAAGGATGGTAGGCAAGTCCTTTGCCAACTGAGATACAACCCCAGCCCTGTATTTGAATTTATTCTCCAAAACTGTGAGTGGCATAGCCCTTGCTTAGTGTGTGCCAGGTCTTGGATTAGAGTTTTGGAGCCAGGGAAAGAAAAAAGTTAATTAAAAAAAAAAGACTTCATCCATTTGTCATAGTAACTGTGTACTGGAAAAAAGAAACAAGATTTAGGAGAAATTATTAAATGCTGGTTCTGAGCCTCCTTGTTCATGACACAACCAACTGTCAGGGTGGCTCTTCAGTCTGAATAACACCTAGTGAACTCAGGGATCTGGAAATTTGTTTAGCTGAGGCTGCCTCCATGTGCACCACTGTGTACCAAAATGATCTCATATTTATTTTTAAAAGTTCAGCAGATGTAGTTGCCACATATGTATTTGTCAATTAGCTAAGCCTTCGTGTTGGCTTTCTCATCTATGAAACAGG
The DNA here is from genome assembly GCF_003668045.3 of Cricetulus griseus. Classification (NCBI taxonomy): domain Eukaryota; kingdom Metazoa; phylum Chordata; class Mammalia; order Rodentia; family Cricetidae; genus Cricetulus; species Cricetulus griseus. The sequence continues at coordinate 2,341,968 of NC_048601.1, forward strand.
AGCGATGGTGGGGAGAAAGGCCACGTGGAAAGCCCTAGCATTTCCTCCAGACTCCTGAGCATTTAACTAGAGAAGTGCTCCATGCTTGGAGTGGGTAGAAAGCCACAGAGCTTCATCAAGAGCTTGGGAAATCCTAATGCATTCTTCAGACAGCCCCTCACCCTGAGCAGGGCACATGTGGGTCATAGAAAGGGATGGTGTGTGATCATAAAGTCCCAAGTTGGTGGCTCATTGGGGTCATGACAGATGTTTTCATTGTTGGGCAAATCAACACATCCCCTGCATTTTATTTTATCTAGTGCAGGTAGGGAGGAACTTGTACACACCATGGCCCTCATGTGGAGGCCAGAGGACAATTTTCAAGAGGTGGTTCTCTCTCTCTCTCTCTCTCTCTCTCTCTCTCTCTCTCTCTCTCTCTCTCTCTCCCTCTCTCTCTCTCTCTCTCTCTCTCTCTCTCTCTCTCTGTGTGTATGTGTGTGTGTGTCTGTCTGTCTCTCTCTGTCTGTCTCTGTCTCTGTTTCTCTCTCTTCCTCTCCCTCTCCCCCCTCTCTCTCTGTTTCAGAGATTAAATTCAAGTCCTCAGGCTTGGTAGCTGAGCCATCTTGCCAGCCCCCAGGTAGTTCTTGGTGTGAGAACGGCTTTGTCATCAGTGTCATTTACTTTGCTTTCAAAGGCACTAGAAGCTTTGTGCTTCCAACTTGAGAGGTCCTTGATGTTTATGCCCAGTTCCATCACTTAGCGTCGGTCATCACTTGGTCTGTAGGACCCTGGTCATCTCTGTGCTCCACAAAGAAAATTCTTCCCAAATGTATTGAAGATAAGCTGATGGAGTGTGGCAAGAAACAACAATTATCTTGGAAATCTTGGTAAGACACATGTCTGCCCTAAGATGCTGTGGACGGGATCCCACTGAAACCCAGGATCCTCTGGCAAAGTAAGTAGTGCTAGAGTCACCTTTCTGTATGTGTGCAATCTGATACAGAAGACACCAGGTGAAGAAAGCTACTGGAGATGTTCAGTGATCCTAGAGCTGACTCTGTGTGAGCTGAATAAAGAACTTTGAAAACCCACAAAAGGGGCCAAGGATACTTGGGGAAAGAGCAAGGGGTTATGGGGAGAGAAAGACATAGCACAGAGGGGCGAGTGGAGCTCTGCCATACAGTTCCTTGGTGGTGGTTGTGGGGTGGGTGGGAGACCAGAGGCCACTTCTAAAAGAAATAAAAGGCCAGAAAGACAAAACAAACAAAACTCTTGGGAGGGACAGGGTGCCTCACAGAGTTCCCAGAAGGTCAGGGGGCACTTAGGTTCTGACCAATCGGAGCAGACCAACCTCCCTGAATTCCAGGAGCACCGAGCAGGCTTCAGGAGAGCCACACATCACTGGTGTCCTTTGGAAAGGAAGCTTGCGATGATGATACTGGATATTTATACTAAGAGATTTCTAAGCATATCACTAGAGGTGCAGCTTGGCTTCTTTTAGGAGCCACCTTGGCTCCTTCTAACTGTGCAGAGTAGAATAAGAACACAGAGGGATGATTTTAAAGCTGCAGTTGATACACAAAAAGGAACCAGAACTTAGAGCTTGGAAATGCTCCACCTATCAATAACACTTATTTGAAGGAAAAAAAAAAACAAAGCAAGTATGTTTGGAAAGCAACACTAAAGATGTGGCCAAGAGACTGTGTGATAAGGAGATTAATAGAGATAGGAACCAAGGACTTTATCAGCTATCTCAACAAAGCCTAGAAAAGGAGAAAGGATCAGAGCAGCAGAAACTCTGCCAGTTACAACTAATGGAAACAGAAAAGGGCAACAGAGTCTTCACCACCAGACTGGAGGATGGTCTAACTACAACAGAATCTTCAAAACCAGTGCAGAAGGACTATAGAGGCAATTCAGAGTTTGCCCAGGTTTTACATGCTACAATGCAGTGTATGTGGGTTCCAGGGGTAATTCTTCCTCACTCCCAAACAGCAGGGCAAGTACCCAGAAGACCTCTGTGAACACAGCAACCCCACAGAGAACCATAGCATGAGAAGTACCACCAGGAGGGCGACAGGGTGATCATTGCTCCAATGGCTTGATTCTCTGAGAGTGAAGCCCCAAGGCATCTCTGATTCTCATGCTCTTTGCTGTGCTGGGTTGGGGCTGCTTGGAACCCACCATCTTTTCCTCCTTTTCTCTTTCTGCCTGTCAGGATGGAAATGTGTGTCCCATGTTCATCCTTCCCCTGTTTTTTGGAAGTGCTTAATTTGTTTGGTTTCAGGCGGTTCACAGCTGAAGAGGAATTCAGCCTCAGGTTCACTCTCACTCATATCTGATTGACTTGGTAATTAGACAAAACTTTGGACTCGAGATTTTAGACTTGATACTGAAGTAAGTTTAAGCATTTGGGGTTGCTGGGATGGGGAAAAGTTCACGCACGTGAGAAGGATGTAATTTTGAGGTAGACCAGGAAGAAGGCAATCTCTGAATGCTTTTGTCTCCCCAAATGATCTGCTGAGATCGTAGCTACTGCTGTGATGGTCTTAGGAAGTGAGGGATTTGGAAGATGGGAGATAACAAGAGTAGAAACCTTACAAGTTCAATAAGTGTCTTTACAAAGGAGACACCACAGAGCAATTCTGTTCTTTGCCCACTTTGTGAGGACTAAGTGACAGGATGACAGTCTAAAGGCCTGGGAGAAAGCCTTCTCAGAATCAGTCCAGGGCTGTGTCCCCATCTCAGCCTAAAGGGGAGGGGGAATAAACTCCTGCTCCTCTTAAGTCATTTGGTATTTATGACAGTGGCCCAAACAGACTAAGTCATTGTTGCTGTGGATTGAATGCGTTGCAAGACTAACTACCAGTGCCTCTGAGGGGACCGTAATTGAAAATACAGGCCTTGCACATGTCAAGAGTTTTGAGAGTGGATCCTTAATTCAATGTGACTTATGCTCTTAGGAGAAGAGGAAAGATTAAAGAGAAGATAATGATGCATGGCACTCTGTTGAGGAAATCAATGCCAGGAATGGCCCAGCCAACACCAGACGTTGGGAGAAGCAACTAAATGGGTCTCAGAATCTTGGCAGCTTTCGATTTCTGACCTCCAGAACTGTTAGGTAATATATTCCATTGTTTCAAGCCACTTGATTCTTAGTAGTTCTGTTATTACAGGCCTAGGAAGCACACAGATGTCATTGTGAGAGGGTAGGCACTGGAGAGCCAAGTCTAAAGCTATGTGCGTGCGCGCGCGCGCGCGCACGCACGCACACACACACACACACACACACACACACACACACACACACACACTATGAAAATGAGTGATGAAAATTTAATAAAAATCTACCTGAGGCATGCAGAGCAATGTTGGGTGATTGGGTACATGTATGGTCCGAGAAATAGAAGATAAATGGACAGAAAATAATTGAATAAATAATGCCAAACATTTCCCAAATTTATGGTGAATTATAAACTTACAAACCAAAAAGTCCAACAAATTCAAATAAGATGAGCATAAAGAAACCCATACCAGGATTCGATATCAAATTATCAATTGGTCTAAAAAACAGTCGCAATAAAGAGAAATGTTCAATTCAACCAGGAGAGTGAAAGACATTGACTTAGAGAGGAATAAAGGTGATAGTTCTGTTTCTCACTGTACAAAATGCATACCTGTGGGAGGCAGTTGAGTAATAAGTTCATCAAGAGAGCTGGGGAGACAGCTCAGGGGCTAAGACCATTTGCTATGTAGAGAAGAGAATCTGAGTTCAAGTCCCCAGTATCACATAAAAGCCCTTCATGACCACACATGCCTGTAACCTCAGCATTAGAGGCTAAGGACAGATCCTATGAGGCCTCTGGCCAGGCAACCTGGCCAAAACCATCAGCTCCACATTCAGTGAGAGACCCTTCTTTAAAAACAAGGCAAAGAATGACAGAGATTCCTCCTCTGGTCTCTGCATGTGTATGTCTGGACTACACACATGTGCACACCACTCAAACACCACACATCATACAGCATAGCCAGAGATGCTACCTACTGAAAATTTTGAAAAATATTTCTAGCAAAGTCGAGAAGATATGTCCTCTGCCTACATGAATTCTAAGAAATACTGCAAGGAGTTACTCCGACAGAAGAAAATGGAATCATATGAAAATCTAGACTTTTGTACAGCGGGGAAATACATGCTGGGTAAATATAAACATGTTTTCTTAATTGTTATTCCTTTAAAACCAACAGATATTGTTGCATTAGTTCATTTTCTGTTGGTATAACAAAATACTTAAGCCTGAGTACTTTATGGAGAGAAATGTGTTTAGCATGCAGCATTGAAGGCTGTGAAAAAAAAAAAAAAAAAAAAAAAAAAAAAAAAAAAAAAAAAAAAAAAAAAAAAAAAAAAAAAACTTTGGTCACCAACTTAATTGAACTCCTGGGAGAGTACAGCAGATCTCCGGGATTGTCAGTAAGGATGTTTCCAGGGAGACTTAGTGGAAAGTCCCACTCTGAATGTGAGCAGCACTGCCCCACTGCTGAGAGCCATGAGCAAACAAAGGGGTAGATGGAAACCAGCTCACTTAGAAGTGTTCTTTCTGCTTCCTGGCCAGCCTGGTATGAACCTGGTGTGAGCCTCTCCTTCTTTCTGTAAGTTGCTTTTGTCAAATACATTGTTGAAGGTTCAGCCTCACCTGTCTGCTGTCAGGTAATTACAATAAAGGGTACATGGCAGAAGCTAGTGTAAGATAAAGCAGGAAGGCAGACAGATTCAGGGCCACTCATTCTCTTTGGATAATAACTCACTCTCAGATAACTAACCAGCGTCCCAAGAGAGAGGCATTCATTGCCTCAAAGGGTGGTACTCCTTGGGGACACAATCACCACTGGGAACCAAGTTTCTATTACAAGTGCCTCCAAGGGGCACATTCAAACCACATCCCACTATACGAGCCATGCATCAGAGGCCAAAGGCTGCTGCCTGATTTTGACCACTGCTGGGTTACTGAGCAGTTTTGTGTCTCTGTTCTCTGGAGGCTGCTGACCTATGGCTTCTTTTTTCTGCACTGTTCCTTATCTGGCTCTGGTATCTGGGCAAAGCTGACTCTGTAACGTGAGTCTTGAGGTGCTTGTTGCATCTTCTTCCGTGTGGGGAAGAGTTCAGGAGAATTTACAGATGGTTTTTTAGAGTCTGGTTCTAGACTTGGCCTTCCTGATGCAATCTACCCAAGCTGAGTCATAAAGCAACAGGAAATTTGACCAAAATAGAATGACAGATAATGAGATTGGATCAGCAAACAGTCTCCCCAGCAGGAAAACTCCAGAATCTGATGGCTCCATTGCCTACTCTGAGTTTTCTACTGCTTTGTACTGAATTGCCGTAAACTGTATCGAGTTTTGAGATAATCAACCCAGTTTATTATTTGACAGTTTTAGTGGGTCTGGAGCTTGGTACGTTTCAGCTGGGTCTTTTGTTCACAGTTGTAATCGTCTGGAATGAGATGCCAGCTGGGATTGCGGCCTCATCCAAAACTTGGGATCCTCTTCTGAGTTCACTAATTGTGGGAGAGAATCAGTTCTTCATAAAGCTCAGATCCCAGTTTTCTACTGGCTAGCTGCCAGGGCTCTCTCAGATGCTAGGAGAGCCACCCTGTCTCTCCCACCACACAGCTCTCTCTGTAACATGGCCATTTGCCTTACAGCCAATGGGATGCTCTTCTCTTCAGCTCCCTCGCTCCGGTCTGTTGAGTGGCTGGTTGTCCTTTGGTAGTGCACACTACTAATCAAGGCAGTGGCCTTCCTGCTGTGTTCACGGCTTCTGTCTAGACACAATGTTGTCCTTAGCACTAAGTCCATCAGGGAGTCACAAAGATTAGAAGATGTGGAGAATTTGGATAGAAGAGAAAAACAAAAAGATCATGAAGCCAGGGTATCACATGGATTCTTAGATGCATGTTTGTGGACTGAGACCTAAAATGGGCCCAGCCAAGATACAAGCCCAGAGAAATGGTGGAAAATGGCACCATTACAGTTGAACAATGTGTGTGTGTGTGTGTGGGGGGATGTCCTTCTGTATATGTTTCTCTTATTGGCTGATGAATAAAACAGTTTGTCCAATAGCCAGGCAGAAAGCATGGTGGGGCTACCAGACCATGAGAAGGCTGGGGAGAGGAAGGCAGGGACACCATGCTGCCCAAGAAGTAACATGCCAGATTATGGGTAAGCCACAGCCTTGTGGCAATACATAGATTAATAGAAATGGGTTAATAATTAGGACAGAGCTAGCCAGTAAGAAGCCCTAGCTACCAGCCAACAGTTTTATAATTAATATAGCATCTGTGTGTTCATTTGGGGCTAAGTGGCTGTGGGATCAGGTGGAACAAAACCTCCATCTTCAACAATGGGTTAATTAAGATCTGGAGAGCTTTACCACTATACCAAGAACTGCACTCAAGAGAAAGGCCGAAGGACAATACAGGTGCACAGACTTTTGGTAAGAAAGACAGTGATGGTCAATTTTGATTTTCAGCACAATTAAGAAACACCTATTTTTTTTTTTATTTTATCAAGGAACACCTTTGGTTATATGTCTCTGAGGGCATGTTGCATATGTCTGTGAGGGCATGTCTGTAGAGGGATAACTGAGGGAAGGGAGACAGGAAGAGACCCACCCTGAGAACCATCTCATGGGCTCGAATGCAGTATTAGAAAAAGCTAACGCAACAGCGGTGCTCCCGTTTCTGTGCCTCCTGGTCACCTGGATGTGAGCAGGCAGCCTCTCACCTCGCACTTCAGCTGTCACCAGCTGTCACCACAAAGAGCCGCTCCCACCACTCAGTAGGACCCACTGTACTCTCCACCCAGGGCCACAGAAAACTCCCACTCCCCTAAGTTGCTTCTTGTCAGATATTTTGCCGCAGAAACAAGACTCTGACAAAGCACAGCGATACAACGAAAGATTATTTAGAACGAGAAGTCAATGAAACCTGTCACGGTAGCCAGACCTCATCTGTTCAGTGGTGAGACAGGAAGTCAAGGGAGGGGAGAATGAGCTAAGGAGAGTCTGTGACATTTTTCGTCCTTTCCATATACGGATCTCCTTAGCCCACAATGTCCTCGATTTTACAGCCTTGCTTATGGCTCTGTATTCTAGGAACCCGTGCCTGCTTGTGCACCGACCTGGATAGTTCATAATAAAAAAATATCTACCACTTATAGAGCGCTAATTTTCACAACCTACCATCTCATACCCACCATGCTAATACATAAATAGAAGATGTTGAGTAACTTGCAAGGCTAATGAATACAAACTCCTCAATTGAATTCAGGCCTTTCTCCCTCCTCATGGTATGGTGCACTGCCTTCATAAACTATTGAGGCCATTAGGTAGGTATAAAGGGTACTGTAAGGACTTGTTTGGCTTCTAATTGCTTGGTTTCATATTCTTTCTTTCTCCAGAAGGAGTCTGATCCAGAGAATGCCATCTGGGAGAGGGCTGAAAGCATGGAGCTCCGTCTCCTCACTTGAGACTGAAGATGAGATCAAATTCCAGTGGCCGCAGAGGTGAGGCTCCTACAACACCAAGAAGAATGGCTGTTTCAAGGAAATTCTTCGACAAACATCAGTCCCCTTCTTCCCTTTTTCTTCCCCTTGCTTCTCTCCTACATCTAATAGTTTAATAAGTCAGGGTCTCCCTGTTTCAGGTGGTGTTAAGGTAGACTCACATTCATTCATTCATTCATTCATTCATTCATTCATTCGGAGACAAGCAGCAAGCTCACCGATCCACATGCCCCCAAAAGGCTTCAGGAAAGAAACCAGTAAATACCACACTTTTAGGAAAGAGGGGAGGATCTGGCAGAGATGTTGTTTGAAAGGAACAGGAAACTAATGTCAAGAAGGGGAAATGCATGGGCTCTCTGTCAATAATCTTTCAAAGTGACCCTAGCGTTTGAAACAATCTGTGGTCTGATTTACCCAGATAATTACATTGGTTCTGCATCTGGCGTATCAGAGGACACAGGGCTGTGGTTCTGCGGACTTAACTGCCCTTTGCAAACTGACTTTTCTCCCAGAATGAACTACACAGCAGTAGCTCCATCCTAGCTCTACCAGGAGGGGACTCTACTGTACCCCTGCTAGCTGACAAGTCCAGACTCAGCCTCTGTGCCCCATAAGTCTAGACGTGTATGGGTTCATCTCCAAACACTGGCATGCCTGCTCCGTTGATTAGAGTGTTAGGCAAGGGAGCCACCAGTAAACCCCAGCAGGATTAGGTAGCTCTGTGTGTCTTCACATCCACTTTTAACATCACCATTATTTCGACCGAAAGCCCTAGTTATTAGTTTTATTAAAAGAGGGGCAAGAAGGAGGTGAAGGAGAAGCCACAGGCTTGTTTGCCCGGGCACGTTACTACAAGCCCCTCCTCAGTTCTCTTGATTTAAGGGACATTCTCAAAGGGAGAGGAAAGGCGTTTGGGGTTGTATGGAAAATTTGACTCAACCCAAAAAGCCAGCCAACACCACAAAGTGGAGTGGAGTCAAATCAGATAAATAGAAAAAGGAAAAGAATATAAAGTATCTCTGAATGACAGTATCAAAAAGGTTAAACGGCTTAGCTGAGCTGGTCCAGGACACATGGATTCCAGTCTTGCATTCTCCTGGGAAGGCGCTTAGGTATTGACTGTAGGGTGCCTCCCGTGCCCAACAGAAACACAATCAAAACGTTCAAACCTTATATGTGGCTCTGGGTTCAGTGTCTTGAACTACCAAAAATAATGTTTGTAATAAGTCGCCCACATCTCCCGCTTATTATTCATGTAACCTAGATATCTCATGAAAACAAAATGTCCAGGGCTGCACCGCCAGCGAGCGTGTGGAAACACCCCAACAGCCCCTGTCTTTGTGTCTTTGATATGCTGTGTTGTCTTTTTGCTAGAATGGAAAAGGCTTAGTCCACTTTAGTAAGTAAACAGCAGCTGCCTTGGACACCTTCACCCGTGTGTTTGACAGAGCCCAGACTTGGATCCCGATAGAATGTGGAGGTGTTTGATGGACTAGCGGAAGGCGGCTTCGATGACCATTAGAAAGAGCTGGGTCAGATGAGGATTCCAGCCGGCGATGCATTCCGACACTTTCCACTCAAAGCACCCCAACATTTAGTTGCGTTCTTGCACTTTCTATGTTTATACTTTTTTTCCTCTGAAAATCTTTAGTTGGCAAAATGGTGTTCTTGCAAGACATATTACCTATGTATGACCTGGAAATGGTAACATTTGTAATAATATATCTTGAAAGGTTCACCTAAGGAGAAATCAAAGTGAACCAAACACTTTTCAAACCTCAAAAATAGATGACAGATAGATAGACAGACAGACAGATAAAATTTGGTTTAGCAAGCATTTGGGGGTCAATACTTGGAGACGAGAAACAAGATAAAATTTGAAGACCCCCAAGTCAAGCTGCTTATCTTGTGCCAGAGCCAAGTTGGTATTTTTCAAACAACAGTGAATATACATTGAACAAGGAAAAGGAAGACATAAAAGCTAGCTCCATTTTCCACTTAATTGGTCGGGGCCTAAGAAGCAGAGTCTAGAGGTTTTCAAGAGCTCACCAGCCCCTGTGCTAAGTTGAGGCCCAGACCTGGGCCTCTAAGTTGAGGCCCAGACCTGACTTACTGAACACTTGCCCATTTCAGCAAAACTCATGATGGAATTGGCTTTCCTGTGTCCTCTGTAACTAACCTGCTTTCCTGATCACTCAGGCCTTTCTGAGCTCCAACCAGCATCTTAAGCCTTTAATCCTGAAGGCTGGAATCACATCTGCAGCCATGCTGCATGACCGGCCTCCAGCTTTGCCTTCCACCCTGCAGAGTGAGGAAGTTTCTGTTTCTGACATGTTTCTAGGTTGGCAAATTTACAAGTTTTGCTTCTCTTCTTTATATGGCTTTGTTTTTGGGTCTTTCTTCCCTTAATAACGGGCTTAACACACTTTCTGTGCAATGGAAAGGTCGAACAAACAGGCTCTCCACAAACGATCCATAGCAGCCAGCAGCCAGCAGCCAGTCACACCATGAGCATGCAGACAGACGTGTGGAAGCACACGTGGAGAATGATGCCCAGGAGTAAGCAGCCCTGACAGTAGAGCCATGGCTGGGAAAAGGGAAGAGGGCATGAGACATGGAGACTGCAGAGAGTGGCCAAGCTACAGAAAAACATCAGGGCAACTGGAGGAGAGATCTGCTTCCCTGCTGTGCCACAAGAGCACCCTGAGGAAGTGGAGCTTTGCCAAGACTGCACACAAGTCCAAGTCGTTAGGTGGGGTGTGAAGGAGCATGCCTGTAGCCCCATCACTTGGGAGGCCGAGGGCAAGAGGACTGCTGTAAGTTCTAAGCCTGTATGAGCTATATAGTAAGTCTTAGGCCAGCCTGGGCTACAAAGTGAGACTGTCTCAAAACAAATAAACTAAGCCCCAAAACACTAACTAACAATAGGGAAACAATAATTAAATTTTATAAAAATCACAGTTACAGGGTCTGACCTAAACAGTTTAAACAACAGACCATTACAGTTTGTTCATGTATTATTGATTCTTAAAAATTTCTTATCATATTCTAATTTAGTGTGTGTGTGTGTGTGTGTAAATCTGAGGAAAATCTGTAGGAGAAAGTTCTCTCCTTCCACCATGTAGAACCTGGGGGTTGAACTCAGGCTTGTTTCAAGTCAGTCTCAAAGCACAGCCATCAACTGGGACTGATGACACACAATTAACTTTAAGGACTCCCATGCAGGAGTGAAGCCGTGGTCATGTGAGGTATGTGCTCACAATCCAGTTTGCTAAGACTGTATTATATAATCCCATGTTGAACTGTGAAAAACTGCCACTCTGATTATTTTTACCTACAAAAAACAAGGGGCAATTTCATATGGTTCTTTTTATATCTATAAATAGAATAGTGTAAAGATTTTCTTTGGACTTGAACATCCGTCTAATCCTGTGGAGTTTTCAGATTCACTGCATTTAAAAGCTAAACACTCAGGTATCTGTTTTTCCTAGAGATCTCCCATTTACATGGGTATCAGGTGTCCTGTAGATATCCAGCCTCTCATGCCAAGTGGTGGGAAGATTTAACTCTAGTATGAAATCAAGGATGTGATTTCTGGTTAAGCCAGCAAACATTTTGCACAGGAAATGCTTCATGTTTAGTGGCCATGTCCCATGTTTCTTGCCCTAACAGCAAACAAGATTATCTCTTGGTCCAAAGGAAAATGAAGAATGAAAATAAACTGTTCACTTCTGAAAGAGCCATTTCCCCTTCCCAGTGTTTAAGAAAGTCGCTTTATTTGGCAACATCTTTCTAGTAGGTAAGAGGGTGTAAGTCAAGCCTCACTTGGTCCCTCTAAGCTCTGTACCTTCAGAGGGGATTGAACACCATGACTCAGCCCCCTCTGCTTTATGCTCTGTTCTTGAATCCTGGATGTATGACTTCCGAATACTCTTGGAACTGTTGGAGTACCTAACGGGTTAGCACGAGGCTTGCTGCATTCTGCTTGAATTTACCCAAGCCGTTAAAAGCACACAAATATGGAGCAATGAGCTGAAAGTATAGCAGACATACATCTGCTGCAGAAAACTCCCTATTATCACTACTTTTATATAAATGATGGCCAATCGTGCAAACAGAGACAAGCCACTTAATAATTTCCAGTCCAGCAAACTTCTGCCCAACTTTAAAATAAAGTTTTTTATTCTCCTCTCATCAGAAGTTTAGGATGCAGCAAGCCTAATGAGAATGAGTTACCAGAAGGAGTAAAGCGTGTCCGCCGTCAACAGCACCACTAACCATGTCCATCAAGTGGTGTAGAGATTAAGAATAAAGAGGTTCATAGTAACTTTAAGGCAACATTCTCAGGGGAAAAATAATTTCCAAATGTCTGGACTGCAAATTGGCAAGAACTGGGACCAAGTCCTGATCCTTCCACCGATAAGCTCCAGGACGCAGAGCAGTCAGCTTCTCCCTCCCTGAAGGTCTTGAGATCCGTGTTTTATCTGGATCTTTCTATGTCATAGTCATCACAGTTTCCCAAGAATAAAGTGGGATTATATGGCAGCTTAGATTCCTTCCAAAGGTGTCATCGTTTCTTTCTTCTTAATTAGCTGATCTTGTTTGCCAATTTCTCCCCAAGGCATCATATTTATTCCAGCAAATTCCTATTTAAAAGGCTCACACGTTAATGATTCTGTATGCTTTATCTGGATTGGTAAATTTAAACCCCCATCCAGTAATTTATGTTTTATTAAAACCAATTCGGTTGAAGAGTTCTACCCCAAAAGCCCACAACTAAGTTTCTTGAGGGCAAAATGCAGATAAAAGGCTGCATCAAATCCCACCCGTGCAAACAAACATGCATGCATGTGTACACTGTGAGTGTTTGCACAATGGCAGGGAGACCACTGTGGCGTGAGGTAGGAAGGAACTCCAGGGAGACCATTAGGACAACTCTATTCTGGAGTAAAATTTTCAGAGACAGGCCAGAAGTAGCTGGCGATCAGTGATGCCCAACCACACAGAACTGACTCTCTCACATTCTGCCTCGTGTTAGGAGGAAGAGAGGAGTTCATCTTGAGTCAGATGTGCCAACCACATCGGTAATCCCAGTACTCAGCGGCAGGAGGATGCCCGCAAATTCAAGTCCAGCCTGGTCTACACAGTGAGTGCTGAGCCAGCCAGAGCTACATAGCAGGACTCTGTATAAAATCAAAACCAGCAAAGGAAAGAAACATGTGCTCTGTCATCCACAGGTTCGGAAGATGCTTTTAAAAACATACAAGACGAGCCAGGACAGAAAGATGAAAGGCCTAGGGAAATGGCTGCAAAGATGAACACATTCTTAAAAAGGAGGAAAGATGGCTAGGGAAGAGAACCAGGGAAGGATAAAGAAATAAAAAAAAAAAGAAATAGAAATACAAAGACAAGAGGGGGAAACTGAAACATTAAGGAAAGAAAACACATACAGGAAAAGACCAGTGAATGGAGAAAAACTCTGCCTCGTAGCCCTGCCTTTCCTGGCCGTTACCACAGCACAGAAGAATTCTAAAGTCCTCCCACAGTTCAAACCTGCATGTCTCTTACTCATCTTTTCTTTCTCTCAAAATATCAAAAGGACAATCCACTCTGACCTAATGGAGGCTCTTGCTGATGTCCGATTGCCTGCCTGCCTTGTACACACTGTTTCTCTTGGGTGACAGTCCTCTGGTGGTAAGTAAACAATACTGTAATGAGCAACACAGTAAGTTCGAGAAATACCCAGATTGGAGGACTGGGGGAGAGAGTGGGCTGTGGGCACTTTCTATTGCTTTGGCCTTCAACCTGATGCCTCCATTACTAAGAATGGATCTTGATGTCCCTTTTCAAGGTGTTGCATTAGCAAGCATACGGTGACTGTCCAGACTGCCCACCTACACTGCCCACCTAAATGAACTTTAAATGCGAATTTCCAGCTACCAAAGTGTCCCTGGGCTGCTTGTCACTGTTTCCACATATCTGTATATATGCACATATACAGGAAAGGGAAAAAGATATTCAATGAGATGAAATATTCACTTTAATTATTAAGTTCTTATAAAGGGTAATGGGCTCTTTGTACTATCCCTGCAACTTTTCTATAATTTAAAAAAATATATAATGAAGTAGGAAGCTCTGAAAAGTTATCACAGAATGGAGAGACTAACCAGTTCCTTAAACAAACAGCCTATTGTGTGCTTAACCACTCCTGACCACGCTGACATCAAAGTTTTCATCCTGCCATTAGCAGAATGCAAAGTGGAACAGGAAGGCAAAGGGTCCGGTGTGTGCTTTGGAAGCTTCCTGTCGGCTTTCAGGAGTGATTGCAAGCCCTGTCATCACTTGAAGGCACCATTTCTCTATCTTAAAAAATCTCAAGCTTCAAACAAAAATCTTTTGTTCCCAGTTCTAATCAGCTTGACTCGGTGTGTCGACAGCTGCTGCCGAGGACCAAGAACTAAAGTCGAGGAGGGAAGCTGGGACTCTCCAGGTGGCTAGGTGTCCCCAGTTGTGGGAGACACTGGCAACACATTCCTCAGTGGCACGGCAAGCTCGATGCTTTATGGTTTCTCCTGGCAGTTTGGGAAGGCTCTCCCAAGCCCTGAGGGACATGATGTTGAATTACCTCTCAGAAAGCCAGCAGTGGTATTTTGCGGTCATGGCCAGATTATACGCACAGGCATGGATCACACCTTCTCACGAAAGTGAGTTTCTGGGGCTCATGACTCATTGTGTCTTCTATTCAGATAGGTAGCTTATTGTGTTTGGCTGAGACACAAAAACAGGTGGCTTAACTGGTGGCACAAACATGTGGTCTTTGTCCATAGCCCAAAGGTGATCACCTGCTGGGTCCTCTATGGAATTTCCACTCCCTGTGAGAATCAAAAACATAATTGGGGGGAAAAAAGATGCTGAGATGCTGTTGTTCTCCAGGTGTTTCTTTGAGTTGGCCAACTTCCGCCCTCTCTGTTGTGTTTCCCAGGGATGGGAGGTTTGCACTGGGCTGGTAAGTAGTGGGGTAAGCCTAGATCAGTGAAAGGGAAGCAATGCAACCAGTTAGACTGGAGATCTTGTTCTGGGCTCCCTAGACAACTTCCCATCTGTCTCAAGAGTGGATCCTTCGAGGAGTCAGTACCAGGATGGAGATGCCTCATCCGTTCATCAGCCTGCACCTTGCCCTACGTTTTAGCATCTGCTGATTAATGTGCCATTCAAGAGAATCTTCTGTATTTCACTGATCCCATCTGCTCTTCTCCTGTATATCTGTAAAACTGAGGCAGTTCTATCTGCTCCTACCCAAGGCTGAGTATCAATGTAACTTTTATGTTGTGTGTTTCTTGTTCTGTGTTGCGTTTACATGTTTGTAAGTGCATGCACACATGGAGTCCAGGGGTCCACCTCAACTGTCTTCCTCAATTGTCTACACCCTATTTTTTTTGAGGCAGTCTGATAGGGGATGTCCTTCTGTGAATATGCTTCTCTTATTGGTTGATGAATAAAACAATGTTGGCCAATAAGGTAGGATGATAGGCAGGACTAGGAGAAGAGGAGAATTCTGGGAAGTATAGGCAGGGAGGGGTAGCCATGTGAGCCACCAAAGGAGTTAAGAGGTCTGGACCCTTCTCTGGTAAGATAAAACCATGTGGAAATACTTAGATTAATAGAAATGGGTTAATAATTAAGACAGAGCTAGCCAATAAGAAGCCCTAGTCATCAGTCAACAGTTTTATAATTAATATAGTGTCTCTGTGTGTTTATTTGGGGCTGAAGTGGTTGTGGGACCAGGTGGGGTGGAAAATTGCTTCAACAGCAGTCTCTCAGTTAACCTTGAACTCACCAACTGCACTGGGCCGACTAGCCATACTTCCCCACACTCATCACTCTGCTTCCCCAGTCCTGGGCTCACAGGCATGCAACAGCATGCCTGGCTTTTTATGTGGACAACATGGGTCCAACACTCAGGGCCTCACCCATCCCAGAACGCATGTTGCCTATTAAACCATCTCCCAGCCCTTGACAGCATTTTTTTTTTTAACATTTCAATATATATTGGTCAGGTCTTGGCAGCAAACAGAAGAAATACATTCCAAATTCAAAAAGAAAGGAATTGATTAGAAGAAAATGTTATTTAAAAGACATGATCAATACAAGGGCTGGAGAAATAAAATCTTGGAGAAACACAGACTAGAACTGAGGAGGAAGACCATTCAGCGGACGGCGAATTAATCTACATGTGGACCCTGTAGAGACACGTTCACTAACATTTCCACCCCAACCACTACTGGATACCATGGCAACTGCTGTCTCTTGTGTAGACACAATTTCTGAGAGCCCTTGCATCAGTCTTCCAAATCCTCTTACAGGTAGAGAATCCAGGTAGCTTGACTTAGGTCATAAAGGTCAGCCCTTGCCAACTGGGCCCTAATGGAAGGTAGGACTAAGGGGAACAAACGCAAATGCCAAAACATTTTAAAATGTTCAAGATAACAAAATGTGAGAAGAAGTTAAGAAATCTTAACTTTTACCAGTTCTCAAAGAAGCTGAGCCCTCTCACAGACCAGCACCTTTGGCTCACTGAATCTGTCCTTGTTTTCGTTATTGCTTTTATCTTTCCTGTGTCCACTCCAAAACAAGGTAAAAGTCTTTTCAGTCACTGATCTTAATTTACTAAAATGTTTTTAAATTTAAATCTACTTATCATCATTTTCTGAGCTAAAGAATGAAAATAAATGTATTTAACCAGAAACACATTAACTGGCTTCCTTCTCTGTTTTCTCCCTCTGCAGTTGTGGGATTATCATGTTTCCAAATAAGAAGCACCTGGCTGGTTCTTTCCTTAAGGTTAATTAATAACCCTTGGAGAGAAAAATAAGCCAATATATTCCATTTAATATGGATTTCCCTGACATGAGGATGAGGCCTCAAAAATACCTTTGTTTTCATGTTGCTAAAAGAAGACAGATACTTGGATATCAGTTTTACAGCTGCCGTTCCTCCTTGGGAGGCAGCAAGGACATAGTGCATGCCCCCTAGGACACTAAGCATGCTCGGGGCAAAAAGGCAGAAGCTCTAACTGTGCCTGCAGCCTGCCATCTTACAGAGATACTAAGGAAGAGTGGCGTGCCTTCTTTCCGGGTAAGTAATTGGAAACGGAGTAGGGAAGTCACTCAGAGTCAGGGAGCAGTACACAAGAAAGATGGATTTAAGTGCAAACTCCGTAAACCACAGTTTTGACTCAGACCCCTAAGGATGCAATGTTAAAACCCAGACAGGACTGCTGTTCAGGCCACAGTGCCCCTCTCACAGACGCTGATGCTCACCTACTGAGGGCCCTGTCTGAACCTCCAGATGACAGATTTACCACACCCAGGGTTTCTCGCCTGGAAACAAAAGTGTACATCACTCACATCTCTCGGAGGCTTTGGCAGCCACACTGCCTGCTCCCTTCCTCTCTTTCCTGCCTCCTGTCTGGGGTTAGAGTCCTGGCTGCAGGTTCACGCTGTGAAACAACCCATCACAAGAGAACCCATTTCTGCCTCCTAAGTCCTGCTTCTTCTCTTCAGAGCCCCTCACTCATTACCATCTCTGGTAATGAGGCCTAAACTTCCCTGAATATCTGCCGTCAGGTGGCTGCCTGTATGTTCATGGTGCTAATGACTCTTCAAATAGTTTTCTTACCCCCAACAATTGTCTCGGTGTCCCTACCAAGTCCACATTGAACATCTTTCAATGCCATGACACCTTGGAATGGGACTTGCCTTCAATCTTCTATCCTCTATCCATCTTCTGCCATCTGACATTGATCTGTCATTGTCTACATCCGTGTGCTCACTGCTATGTCTTGTTTCACCCATCACCTATCTATCTATCTATCTATCTATCTATCTATCTATCTATCTATTCATCACGTATTTGTCTCCAATGTCTTCTTTATAGCCAGGAATGTCTATATTTACTGTTTCCACTTTACCAGGATGACCAGTGTGACCATGAATGCCAGGACAGCTGCTGTCATGATCATCTGCCTTGCCTTCATTCACAAAGCATATTTTATCAATGGCATTTTGGATTCAGACCATCGAAAGAGGAAATCAGGTCACAAATTCTAAATACCATATTAACTTTGAAGTCCTAGGAAGGGGGAATTATTTTTTCCTTTATTTTAATGTTTAGAAAAAGCATGTCCTTGGTATAAATAATTTAGAAAATATATGATAATATATAAGAACAATTAGAATCGTTCGTTGGTGAGATGGGTTTGATTGGGTTAGTCTCCAAATTAGCTTCTTAACATAGCTCAGCATTATCCAATGAGTCTGAATTGGAGGATTGTTGAGGCGATGCTGGCCTGTGGGCACATCTGTGGATGCATTTTCTTGATTGCTAATTGATGTAGAAGGGGCCCAGTCCACCGTGGGGAGTACCCTCCCTAGGCAGGGAGTCCTGGGTTGTATAAGAGAGTGAGCTGAGCAGAAACCAGGGGGCTAACCAGCAAGCCACTGCCTTCAAGCTTTCTGCTTTAGTTCCTGCCCTGCTTTCCCTCAGTGATGAGTCTTGAACTAAAGTACAAACCAAGCCCTTTCCACCCCTAGTTGCTGTTGGTCAGTGTTTTAATCATAACACAGAAAAAACAAACCAGAACAGTTTTTGTTTGTAAATAGCAAGTAAATAAACAAATCACAAGACTTTAATTCTGTACAAACATTCCCAGGACCACACCAAGCCCTGGACTCTTGCAGCAGAATTGAAACCTGAACCTAGATGTGAGCCTTACCAGAGCCTAAGTCAGAAACTCGATGTTCACTGAGTCCCATTTGATTAACCTGTCTCACCTGATTTGATTACATAGCAAAGTTAATGAGAGACAGATATACCTCAAGCAATGGAGGCCACCAATTATCCTTTGTTCGTTGATCAGAAGGCCCATAGAGGCCAGTCCTTCTCCTGCCATAGGAGGGTGTGTGTGGCTGGGACAGGTTCATTTATCCAATTCAATTAACATTGACTGAAAACCAATTATGAGCAGGGGCTGGAAAGCTTTACAGATGCTGGAGCAGGACAGACAGAAGTTGCTTATAAAGGAAAACAGAATGTAAAATGTGTTCTTAAAACCACCGTTCTTCTATCCAGTCATCTTAAAGGGCTGTCTGGCTATCTGCACTTTGTGATTTACACCAAGACTAGGGTGACAGCCACTCTGTTGTGATCCGCTTCAGGTAATGACCAGTGAGACCCTGTGTTGAAGAGCTTGACATTACAGAGGGGCAGGTTCAACCTAGAGTTGCACTCAGGCAGAAAGCTGCATGTTGGCAGGTCCTTTACACTCTTTGATCCAAGATAGGGGTCAGTGAGCAGGATTTCTTTTACCCACTTGGAAGACACCAGTCCACCTGAACAGGGGTCTCTGAACATGTGGCTTTCTCCCAGCAGTCTTGGGAAGTACTACACCTGTCCCATGAGCCTTTTGGATGCCTTTGCTCCTAGGTGTCCTAGATCACATTTTAAGCTGATTTCTGGGTGTAGCTCTTTTCTTCCATCTTAGTTAATACAACACACCCAGATTGCCACACAGAGCTCCTAAGATCAAAACACTGGATGCCCTTTTGAAAGATCTCTGCCCTTTAGTGAAGTTAGTTTACTTCCTTCTCTGCATTTCCCATGACTGCCCAACAAAGGGCAGTCAAACTTAATTTGGGAACAACAACCTGGCCAGGTGATTTGAATGTACAAACCCTGGATCTCCACCCTTTCATCTCCCGTTGATTTGTTGGATCCCGAGACTGTTTGCTCTTCTCTGGGGCCTGCCCTCTGCTTCCTGTGTGAATCAGGTGGAAAGGTAGGACAGTCAGTGATGGAATTGTGGGGTGCAGAGGTTTGTCGGGCATCCATTGGCTTTCCCAGTGCATTTCCAGTCACTCACAAAGGGCATGGACAGCCTTCTCTTCTGACTTGCTGCCATGCCTGAGTGACCAAATTGTCACTGTCTGAGAGGTGAATTTCTGTGGAAACAGATACACAACTTCCTCTTTGATTTGGGCAACAAGGACATTCGACCAAAAGCCAATTTCTTTCTTTTATACCCCTCCCATTTTTCTTTTATTGAAAATAGATTTTTTCATACACTATATTCTAATTATAGTTTCCCTCCTCCAAGGTACTTACTCTCCACCTCCCCTCCCATCCTAATTCATACCCTTCCTGCCTCTCCTTAGAAAACAAACATGCATATAAAGAATAATAAAATAAGACAAAAACAAACAAACCAAAATAGGACAAAAACAAACAAACAGGGGGAAAAAAGAGCCAAAGAAAAGGGACACAGAGACACACACATTCATACACATAGGAACCCATAAAAACACAAAACTAGAAGCTATAATATGTATGCAAATGGCCTGTAAGGTTAAAAAAAATTAAATGCCTTGAGAAAACATGAGACAAAGAACCTCCAAAGATGTCATTGAATTTGTTTTGAGTTGGCCATCTACTGCTGGGCTTCGGCCTGCATTTCAAAGTAGTCTGTATATCCAGTGAGATTCCATTGGAGAGAACTCAATTTTTATTTACGAGTGTCAAAAATTCAATTTGTAATTCCATGGAATTAGAATACAGGGTAGGACTTCCCAATGGTTTTACACACAAAAGATAATCAAGTAATTTTAAAAAAAGATATAAACTCATATATGTACACAGCAACAATGGTAAATACTAGTCACTAAATAGAAAAATTTCAGATGCTCCTGTGTGTTAACAAGCCCTTAAATTAACTTATAATCTGTGTGTGCACATGTTCATGTGTGTGCATGTATTTGTGGAGGCATGTGTCTTCCTCGATGTTTATATACCTTATTTTTGCAGACAGTATCTCTCAGCAAACAAAGAGCCCACCTACTATGTGGATGGGCTAGCCAGCAAGTCCCAGGAATCCACCTGCTTCTGCTTCCCCACTGCTGGGATTACAGGTGCACATTGCCACACCTGGTTATTGTATGGTAAAATCCGCTCTGGGTCTTCATGCTTACATAGCAAGCACTGTGCCAGCCGAGCCATCTCCCCACACCCTGTATTTTATTTTATTGGCATGTACTCATTGTACACAGTCCTGGATTTCATAAGGGCGTTTCCATAAAAGAATATAATGTACTTTGACCATAGTTAATAAGAAGGATGCCTGTAAACATTCCAAAAATAACAACACATGCGTGCGGAAGATACTATAGACATGCTTGGTACATCTCCAGACTTTAAGATCCCTGAGAATAACACTGGCTAAGTGGGTCAGAGGTTTGGATCAGCTCGCAAGTTGAAAAGTTCAGAGTGGGAAAGAAACATCGCACTTGACTTGGGGGTGTGCCTGAGCCAGGACAGTCATCCAAACTCTTCAGATCTGACTGGGTCTGTGCCCCACAGACACATAAACCTGGGTCTGCTGCTTCACCACAGTGGGCTGGCTATGTCTTTTCCACAAGACTTCTTGATCTCCACCTGCATGTGGCCTTGATCTGGCCCAATGATACCGGCAGAGTCTCAAGTCTAATGGACTGTAGATGTGAAGGCAAGAGAGGCAAGGCCCTGGGACCCACGCTGCACTCTGCTCTTCTGTGTAACTCAGTAAGAAGGCACAATGTTACTCATACACGCTTGTCACCCAAGGCATTTCCAAAGGACTCAAGCCTTGCAGACGGTGACATTTATCCACCACTGGCTGTGCTGGATTTAAACAGATGACCTTCTCATGAGAGCCCCAGTGTTTTCTTTCTAATCCAGTCCACCAAGTCATTTCCCATTGCTGCCCTCCTGATATGACGCACAGCACCACTCTCCAGAGCGCTGGCCTTTTTATTGGTTCTCATATGTGCAAAGATCTTCAGAGGATGGATTTGCAGCAGAGATGAGCTAATAAAGTGCCACTTTTGCAGAAGAGATGGCACTGGTGATATTCTGAGTCCATAAATAGCACCCCTTATATAATCCATTATTCTCAGTGAGGACCCGTGGGCTTGAGTCTATTTATTTTAACTCATATTTTTTATGTCATCTGGTAAGATTTAGCCATAACTGTAACAGTTACAGTCCAAATAACTGTTCTTCTTAGAACAGGGTTGCAGTGTGCTGCCACAGAGTGTGACAATGTCTTCTCATGTATGGGTCCCACGCTAATGAAGAGTGGTCCAGGCAGCCCCGGAGCAGGTAGCATCTCAGAGATCATTCCTCAGAGAGACACAGCTGCTCAACCCTCACCCCAAGGGCAGTCAGAAGATGGAGAGATCAAAGGGAGTTCAGAGAAAATGAAAGCACACCCCTAATTCAATACAGGAAAATTGCCATGACTGGAGTGCTTAGTTCAATCTTCTAAGAAAACAACAACAGAGAGCAGAAGAAAAAAAAATGACTAAGATCGGGTTCTGGCATCAGGAATCAGCTTGCCAAGGCGGAAGGCATACCCGATGGGGAAGACAGCTCGTTCCCCTAGATTAATCAGAGTTCTGAGTCAACTGTAAGTTCCAAGTGTCCCACTGCCAAGATACAACATAAGCCACTTAATTCCTTCCCACAATCTAGAATTGTTAGTTGCTATCCAAGCCAAGTACTCTGATAAAACCCCTGGAGACATGAAACCCATCAAAGGGGGCAGAGTTATGCCAGGATGGATAACCGGAGCTTGGGGAGCAATGGGACCCTACCTCATGAAGAGGCTAAAGGGACTCCATCGAGGGGTGTTGAGGGGAGGCAGTTATCTTTGTTGGTTGCCTATTGTCAGCTCCCAAGTCACTTGGGGATGGGCAGAGAGGCAAAGGGCAGCCCCCTCGGTAAGAATGGGAAATTGTGGGCAAACTCTCTCTGTGGGCAAAAATACACAAAAAATAGAAAAGGCAACCACACTTCCCATGGTTACGGTTTCTTTGCAAGTGGGTTGTGGAGATGATCAGTTCAAACCTAGACAAAAGGGCAGGAACCTCTGGTTTGGAAATCTTTGAGGCAGAATACCTTCCCATAGTGGTGGATGCTAAGCACCCCACCCCATGAGTAACTCTTTAGGGTTGAGAGTTCCCAGGAGGCACAGACATGACCTGGGAGTGCAATACACAAGCATCCAGCATCACATTGGGTTGCTTAGTGAGGGAGCCGAGTGCTAACTAAGCCCTTAAGGAAGAAGCATGAAACCATTGAGCTCCTACTGGTGCAAGGCACTTTTTTTTTTTTTTTTTTTTTTTTTTTTTTGGTTTTTGGAGGCAGGGTTTCTCTGTGGCTTTGAAGGCTGTCCTGGAACTAGCTCTTGTAGACCAGGCTGGTCTCGAACTCACAGAGATCCGCCAGCATCTACCTCCCGAGTGCTGGGATTAAAGGCGTGCGCCACCACCACCTGGCCACTACCATCCTCTTTTTAAAACAAAACAAAACAAAAAGTTACCAGGAAGTAGAGCCTAGAACTCATGATGGAGTTCTAGGCTGATGTTGTGATCTGTCATCCAATCTCTGCCCCTCAGCCGCAGGGATCACAGACCCTTACTCTGACTGGAGCAGAGAGAGAGGAGGAGGGATTGCAGATCCCACAGATTTTCTTCACCAGCGTTTTGTTGCTAATTGGAAAGACAGGGAAGAGGGAGTGAGAGCCAGAGGGGAGCTCGGTGGCACACAGCTCCTGATGCCTCATACTCAGAACTCCTGGGCTGGGCTCTGTGTCCATGAGGCACAATAGACTTAAAAGTGTGGTGCAATAGAGTTTATTGCTTAATCCTATCTGGGGATCCCCTCCCGCAAGGTTCCTGGGGCTAAAACATCGTCATCAGTGTTGATATCACTCTACTCCCTGGTAACTTAAAAAAAAAAAAAAATACTAGCCAATGTTACCACCCAGATACATCATACAAAAACATCCTTTCTGCTAATTTGCATAAAGCAAACTTCTTCTGAAACATGGTAATCACCCCACGTCTCAGGACTCACACTTAAATAAAGCCAGCACTTAGCAAGCTTAGAAAGGTGCTGGTGCTCTGTGGACACAGGTCTTCGGAAGCTGCCAAAGTCTTCCACGTGCAGGTCTCTGGCACTCCGATGGGGTGAGGGCCCTTCTGCCGAGGTAGCTGACACAGTCTAGGAAGCTTTCAGCACACAAACCAGCAGCCCACGTTTGCAAGAGCAGATCTGCTTTTGTAACAGCCTCCAATGTTTATGTTCCTGTCGCTACCACACAGTTGTCAGCCCCCCTGGCTCTCCTTCGTTCAATCAGTCCTCTCCCTTGCTCAAAAGGCTGATGACTCAGTAGCTGCTTCCATGTATCCTGCTGGTTTTAGATAACCTCCAGGAATCTGTTGCACCCGTTTGTACCCCCATGTCAGCTATTGATTCAACAGGCAAATCTCTGACCCTTCCATATGCTGGGCACAATGGCAAGCACGACAGCAGCAAGCATTTTGAGAGCCTCAGAAGAGCTCATTTCAAACAGACACTCGCTATGTACTACTCAGAAGCATAGATTCTCAGAATACAGGTTTCTCTTCCGAAATACCTGTCCTTCCTTGATACTCTTCAGTATTCCTTCCCATGGAGCCTCCGTCCCATGGGAGCTCTTCTCTTATCTCAAAGTCAGAATAAAAGAGTCCCTTTTCTGTAGTTCACAACACTCATAGAAGCCGAGGCCAGAAGAAAGAAGACACCTAAGAGTACAGGGCAAGGAGGCCCAGCTTCACAATCAAAGCTAGAAACATATTGGGAGGATGTGGATTAAGTCTAGGAATGAAGAATGAAGTTGATTCTAAGAACGTCTTAGAATCAATGAGAACCAGGGTAGTTCTTGGGTTTCACAGACTAAGCGAAAAGTATTTGCTTACTGAGAGGGACAGTCAATACGTTTTGATTGACCACACAAGGAAAGACGGGAATCTGGTAAGGGTAAGGCCACTCCCCTGACCATAGCTCATACACTATTACCGGAGAAAAGATGGGTCAGGAAGGCAGAAGATGCTCGTGAACATTGTAGCTGTAGGAACTGTCAACTGCTTCAGGAAACTTGCCTGAACACTCACAGGCTTAAACATACACATATTCACGTATGGTAGATCCAAAATAGGATGCTAACAAACACTGTGAGGCGTGATCTAACCTGAACCCAAAAGAAAGAAAACAGTCCGTGCAATAGCAGAAAACACTTTACAAAACAAACCTGCTCAGTTTTTCCTAGGTTCTCTTCCAAGACTTGACTATAGATGAAAACATGGCTGTATTTTCTGTACCCCCCTTCTCATATCATGTACATATTCTCAGGCCGCCTTACAGCGTTCTTAAACTTTTCCTAACATGTATATGTTCCTTCTACACTGTTTGTTTTTTGAGTCTCACGAATGTTTAGAATGATCCTGTTTTCTCCTCCTATACACAGCTCCATAACTAATGCCTTCATGTATACACATTTTCCTTTCTCTGAATTATTCCCTTGGGACAAATGCCAGTGTGTGGGGCAGGAAAGATAAACAAAGCAGGAATGTTTTATGGCTGCTGTAGTGCCTTGCCAAATCATTCCAGAAAAGATGCCAGTTCAGGTTCGCCACTGGAGATGTCTGATTATCCCACATGCTCCCAGTGACACAGTGCTAGGCATCCGTCATGGACAAACTCTCCACAACACACCCTCTTCCCAACAAGGCACCAGGAAACTTGGTCTACAGCTGCCATTCATCTGCCCAATGTTGTAATTGGGGGGGGTATTTTTAATTGACAAGGATATTTTCATTACAGCAAAACCAATTTTCTCGCTTTTGAATGTACATAAAATTATCATTTCTGAGCCTTTAAATATTTTGCTAATCCAAAACCTTATGTGTATTCACTCTTAATATTAAAAGAAAAATGCTTTTAATTAATTTAAGTTCATCTTAGAAATTTTACTTTATTTATAAACCAAAATAAGTTATCAATTTTTAAAAAATCATTTAGAATAATATTTTGTTCTATTTATACATGTTGTTACTTAAATACAAATAATTTAAACTCTGTTCATAAATTTAACATAGTACATGCTCTCTGCTAAGCACAGCTACTATTATGACTTTTCTGAGCCCCTTAAGCACCACATTATTCTAGTAAATTAAAACCAAGAAGACAATGGGTGTTGTGTTTTCTCAGCTTTTCCAATAATCTAAATAAGCTAACATAACGTTTTATAAGCACAAATCTAAATCACTTATATAATTATGTATTTTATATCAGAATGCCAAGACTGATCTGTTACTGCAAGAAGCAAAAATATGCTTAGACTCAGCAAAACAAACTGATGTGCATACTGAATTCTTTATTAAGAAAGTACTAAGGGCCGGGCAGTGGTGGCGCACACCTTTAATCCCAGCACTCAGGAGGCAGAGGCAGGCGAATCTCTGTGAGTTCGAGACCAGCCTGGACTACAAGAGCTACTTCCAGTACAGCCTCCAAAAGCCACAGAGAAACCCTAGCCTGAAAAACAAAAACAAAAAACAAAAAACAAACAAACAAAAAAAAGTACTAAGGACTAAGTGTCTGGTTCTCTCAAACATTACAACTAATGCTAAGCCTGCCCCTAGGAATCCCTTTTGGTGAGCTGGCAGAGATTTTATCTTTGACACTGCCTGAAATTTCATTGATAACTCCAGGAATACAGAGAGCCACACTCATAGCCCATAGCAGCAACACCGTGACCTAAATAAGGTTCCATAGTCCTCCTACTCAAATATCCCAAATGACCCCACAAAGGTCTGCAAGTCTTGCCCAGACTGTCCACTTAGTTGTCCTGAGCCTTTCTCTGCCTTCTAATGCTAACATGCTTTGGATTTGACGGCTTTCTGTATTTCCTTTTCACTTTTAGCCACCCAAGTTTAAACCAACCATTCTTATGGATATTAAAGTGATGTCCAGTGGAAATCTAGACATCTTGCATGCTTTTGCCTGACTACCAAGACCCACCTTGGGAGTCCAGTTGACAGACACTGCTGCCTACTCTAAGTTTTCATCATCTCACAGAATTCATGGGTCCCTTTCCGTTTCCAGCCCTTTAGAACCCAATCTTGACAGCTCTCGCCTTGGTTAACATGCGTTGCATGAGTTTGTATCTCACTCGCCATATTTTTGAGTTTGCTAACTAGACTTTTATTGTAACAATATTTTGTAGCCCACATATCTGGAAGCATATGCATGTCAAAAGGCTTGGAGAGCTCCCAAGCACTCAGATGAATACTTGCCATTATTCTAGCATTTAATGCCATCCAAGACATCCATGTTTTGGTGACTGCGGGAAGATTTAATAACTACATAACCATAACAATAATTACAATGCTGTGAGCACTTTCTTTCATGCCAATGACATCCACTGAGTTCTCCCTCCAGGTGAGAGCTCCTCACACAGCTGACATTCACTGAACTCTCTGTGTGAATGAGACTCACGCCACCAACGTCCATTGAACTCTCCCCTTGAGTAGAGGCTCTGTGGATACTTTTTAGGCCCTGTTTCATTTGCTGTAATCACTGAACCCATTTGAGGAGTGAGCACTCTCAAACAGCATTCTCTGTATCAGGAAGGAAGGGGGGGTGTGCAAGAAAGGAAACAGGAGTGTTGAGCAGCACCTGGCTCTGAGGACACTTGAGGTAAGCATACAAAGTGTCTCGCAAAAGATTTGGGGCACTTTTCTTCCATGTGTTTTCAGGCAACAGGCATTGCATCGCCAGAGCGCTCTTCACGAAAGCTCACGTGCCTCTGCAAGGTCTAGCCTCTGGCTCCATAATGATGAAGGAAGATCCATAATATTTTTAGCCACAACCAATCCTATCATGAGACTGCTAAGCTGGGGTCATTTCTGAACCACCGTGTCCCTTCTGTGGTGGCAGAATGGATGCAAAACCAAAGGGAGAGAGGGGGACCAGGAAGGGCTCAGGAGTACATCCAAAGCCAGACTCCCTTGCTGAGCTCCTTGCTTCTACCTGACACACCCCTCAGCTCCATCCCCCAAAGACCATTCTCTGTTTCTATCCAGAAATTAAGAGAGACCACTGTGGACCTGACAGGTAAACAACCCAAGGCTTTTGTGCACACAGGATTTATCTTTACAAACCTTTCACGCAGAAAGAAAGTTGGGGTTGGCAGAGGAAGAAAAGGTGGCAGTGGGCTCTGGAAGGATCAGGGCACAGTCATCGCTGGCAGTTCCGGATTTGGAGCAGAGGAGCTGATGCTGCACAAAGCCTCTCAAATAAGGTCTCCAGTTGAAAATGTGGCCCACAGATGGGTTTTAATCACAAGCCTGAGCCATCTGGTAGCTTCCTATTTTAGCTAATTATTCTTGGTAAGTAAGTGCTAAGCTTTTAAAATCATTGTTCAATTTTGTTTTGCTTTGTTTTTACCACCCTGCCTCTATATTTTGATTTCCTGGGGTAAATCCCTGCCCCGTTACTCCTCCAGGGAGAGCCTGGCATGCCTTCCATTCTTAGCAGAAAAGCCCCCCAGAAAACCTCAAGAATGCTTCCATTAGCTCTCTGATTCTCTCTGCTTTCCACCAATGCACTACCCCAAACAACAGAGCTAATTAAGTGCATTCCCCAGGCATCTAGGGCTGTGGTCTGGGGCAGCTCACACTGGCTGTCCTGTCTTAGACTGAACTTGCTCACCATTTACTTTTGTGCTCCCTCCTTATGTAGATACCTCATTTAAAGGGAGTCAGAAGGTTCAGTTATCCTTGAATAAAACCGAATATCAAGAAAGATGTATCAAATGATCACAGGACAGTGTATATCCTTCAGAACATGGCCACATTGGAAAGGGTGGCTAAGGAAATGAATTTAGAAGCACAGAGGACAGCAGAAGAGAAAGGCTCTGGTCAGATGGTGGTCATGGATAAAGCAAAGACATGGCTCCAGGAAGAAAGGGTGAAGGTTCTAGGAAGCAGCCCACAGCCAAAGCATATCACTGAGAGGTGATGCCGGCTGGAGCCTCATCCACAAGAGCTTCTAACTTGCTATTCACCAAGTCATTCTCATCCTGAGATCCTGAGAACCACCGTCTGGAGCCGCAAGACCTCCTTTCTTAGTCCAGAGATCCTGAGAACCACCATCTGGAGCCACATGGCCTCCTTTCTTAGCCCAGAGGGCAGGGATGGTGTTTCTTCTAGCTCCTGAATCTAATGTCAAGCTACTGACTGCTGAAGTCAGTCTTTGTAAGAAATCCGTGAAGGCTTCCTTTGGGCCCTGTGTAACTTCTGTAAATGATTCAATTTTGTTTCTTTCCTCCCTCTCCAATTATGTCCCAAGCATTCAAAGCTGCTGCATAGCATAAAGCCAAGAGGTGGTCATCATATAGACATTGCCTTTCTAAAGTAGCATAATCTCCTCCAAGAAGTTGATCTTGGGAGAGGATGGCAGTTGGAGGGCACAGTTTCTAGAGGAATTCTCCAAAAGCTGTTAAAACATAACTAACCTTGCTTCAAATCTCATTTCCCCCAGGAGCTGTGCAACTTTGTATGTAGTCACCTCAGTCTCCTGTTCTTCTTAATCTCACCACCCTCTTCCAAAGACAGAGGAGAGCATTCAGTGGTGTTGGGAAACCCTGCTTTATAAATGATAAATGATTTAAGTATTTATTAAGCAAATGAAGATTTCTCTCAAAAAAAGTCAGTCTCCTGGGCTTAGGATATAGCTCAGCAATAGAAGTGTCATTTAGTTCACATGAGGCCCTGGATTTGATCCCCTGTGCAATACAGAAAGAGGGGGCATGGAGAGGAGAGAGGGAAACAGAGATGGGAAGAAGAATGGATGAGAGCTCAGCTCCCATATTTCATGTAAATAATATCTCAAATGAACACTCATGCTGCCAGGGTGAGGTAGAGAGATGGGAAAAGAGTCCTTTGCCCAATGACAGTTACTTGGTTCCTCCCGGGGGTCTTGGATCTGGTCAACCCATTGGTTCTCTGGTACCTACCAAAGAACTCTCATGCTGGGGCCCCTGACAGGTGGTGAGAGAATGTAAGGTGTATCTCTGCTCAGCTGCACCTCCTCAGGGATTGCAGACAGCTGCCTCTCACAGCTATGGCCTACCCTTCAGTAATATCTTATTGCTTAGCCCAAAGATGACACCTGGAAGAAAACAACTCCCTTTTCCTTTGGTCCTTCTAACTCCCTCCTTAGTCTTAAACTCAGTCTGTAACCCTGACCCTGGCTGCTCCTCCTAGACTAGTTGATAGGTCTCTGCCCACTTTCCCCTGGCCTATTCTGCAGCACTCTGAGCTTTCTCCAGCCGTGGCTGACAATATCTTACAGATATTTCTTAATTGATATGGAGATGGATTGTGAGTGCCTTAGAGGTCTACATATTCTCCCTCTCTAGATAAACTCTAGATTTCAAGACAGTCGTCTGGCTGTGGTCTCCAAGGTCCTAACCCAATTGTCAAGAGTTCAATACAGACTCTGCTTCCTGTGGTCAGAATCTTCAACCTCCTTGATACAAATGGATGCCAATGGCAAAACAGAGAGAGAAATACAGATGAGCAATGCATACTGATACACTTAAGCTCATTTATTACACTCATGACATTGTTTCTCTTTCCACAAAGCCAGTGTCCTATTGGTAAGGAGGCCTCAGAACACTATATTATCAATACCATATTTTTCGAGATGAGAGTTGAATAGGGTTCTAAGGGCTGGGCTGGGAATGTAATTGACATAAATAACATCATTTTCATGGGAAAATTTCTTGACAGTTTCTAATAACTGACTTCCAAAAGACACTTTGGAACACAGCTGTTTTGTAAGTTGAGCATGAACAGTATCCCTCTCTATGACCAGAAGTTTCCCTGGGATATGCACAGTGAAACCTAAGGAGGGTGATTATCTTGGACTAGAAAAATTAATATTTCTAGTTGCTCTGATTTTGTAACTCAGTTCCTTAGCCCTTTAGCACAAATACAATAGATCAGAGGAGCCGAAGACGAACTATAAACTGGAGGCTGTGGTGAGTTAAAGGCACTGGCTTTGTTCTGCAGATGTTGAACACAATTGCCACAGAACCTGGAAGGTGGCGTTAACTCTGACTTAGGCGAGCCTAATGAGCATCTGCTTTGATTTTTCCAGCCATTGATCTGATTTTCTTTTAACTTGATACTGGTCGGTTTGCACAAGTCCGTGTGATAATTGCAAATAGCCAAAGGTGGAATCCTTCCACAGCCCCCACCAGACAGTTTTCCTCTCAGCATGTCAAGATTCTTCAAAGACACTGAACAATTTCACTTAGGACAGAATGCATGATACATAGATGCACTTACATCTTACTTCTAGAAATCTGTCTATTTATATAACTAAATAAGACTTAGGCTGTTTTTCTGTAGAAGGAAGACACTTCTTTAAGAGGAACATAAAAAATCCTGAAAACTTCACAATGCTGTCTTAATTATGTCATTTCAAAAGTCATGTGTTGAAGGCCTAATTCTCCGTGTCTCCAAATGGGACATTTAGAGATAGGATCTTTAAAGAGGCAATTAGCTGGAAATGAGGTCATTAGGAGAGCCCAGCTTCAGTGCGACTGCTGTCCCTGCAAGAAGAACAAGTTGGGACAAACATAGAGTGTTCGAGAGAGGACCACACAGACACAAGAGAAACAGCCACCTGCAGACAAAGAAGCAGCTACAGAGGAACCTAACCCCGACGACGCCTTCGTTTTCACTTCCAGTCTCTGGATCCTGAGAAGATAAATTTCTACAAAACCACCCAGCCGGCAGCAGTTTATTTAGGCAGCCACAGCAAAGTAATACACTCTCCAATCTAAACGTAGCTGAAGATGTGAGGTTCAAGTTGTGTTGTCTGGTGGGCTAAATATTTTACATTGTATCGAAAGATTGTAGCTTTTCTCCACCCACCATTACTTTTAATTTTTAAATGGTATATTTCCATCAAGTTTCCCAGCCTCCCAGCTCCTTCCAGATCCTCTCCGCCTCCCTACCCAACTTCATGCTCTCTCCCTCCTGCTCCCCCACAATCACAAAACAAACAAACAAAAAAAACAGAAATGAAAATAGAAAGAAAATAAATACAAGAACAATAACAAATGCACAAAAATGCCAAAAGGAAACAAAAAAGTCTATAAAAACAAAACATGGAATTCATTTTATGTTAGAAACCTACTTCTGGGTATAGGACCAGCCCTGGAGTATGGTTGATATGTACCCAGTGACTCTTCACCGGAGAAAATTAACTTTCCCTCTGCCAACTAGAGTCAGTTACAGGTAGCTTCTTGGTTGGGGACAGGACCTGTGTCCGACTCTCCCTCTTGGCCCTGGGACCCCTGTCTGACCTGAGCCTGCATAGGTCTTGTGCACGCTTCCACAGTCTCTTTGAATTTATATACACACTGACACCCACCCTCACCCCAAACATCACAGGCTAATGCCAAGGCTAATGGTTGCTCTCCACAACCCGATGCTAAAGCCGTATCGTGTCATTGAACTGGTGCCCTACTAGAACCTTCACCCCTACTGAGTAGCATTCACGGGAAGGTACACTGCATACCGCTAGAGGAAAAAGATAACCATCAGCCCCAGCTACGAACCCTGTGATCTACAACTGTGACCTGGCTGCAAGACATTCGCGGGTAATAGTGGCACAAATGTTATGGTAGTAACCAACCATGGTTTTTTTATTATTATTATTACATTTAAGGCTCACTCTGCATTCTGAAACCCATACCTGACACTGCTAAAAGTGGCCAAGAACCTGAAACTAGACAGTTCATGGGCCTATGGGAAAAAACATAATACTTATTATTATGCTGAAGGAACATAGCAATAAAGTGGCTACTAACACAATTCTGCTATACCCACACATCAGAAAAGCTTCTTCTTATAGTGGATGGCAAGTAACAAAAAGATCTATGACCAGACAGTGTGCAAAGAGTGGCAGGTTTTGAGTCACTCAGCCCTAAATGGGATGTGTTCATCGAAACCCTTCCCTCAAGGCTTGAGGGTCTCTATGGAAGAAGGAGCAGAAAGACAGTAAGAGCCAACGGCTATGGGTGACTCCAAGACACCACAGGATTGATCATGCTTTTTAAATTACATTGTCTTTTTTTTAAGATTTATTAACTTATGTATATGAGTGCTCTGTCAATGTGTTTTTCTGCACACCATAACAGCACTTCAGATTCCATTACAGAGAGCCACAAGCCACCCTGTGGTTGCTGGGAATTGAACTCAGAACCTCTGGAAGAGTAGCCAGTGTTCTTAACCTCTGAGCCATCTCTTGAGTGTTCTAAAGATGCTTAACTTGATCTGTCCTTAAATGAATCACGTTTAAGTATTTTCAATGACAACTTAAAAGTTTGGATCCATCAGGCATGAAAATGTGGGCCACCATAGCCGTTCCTTTCACTAGTGCCCCAGCCATGCAGTTTGCCCCACTGTTGTGAAACTCTTGGAACTAACTAAGCCACCCCGCACATTACTGGAGGATCCTATCAGAAATACTGAGGTTTTCAGGTGTTTTAAAGAGCGAGCATCTCTACACCAAGCCCATGTTTGATGGTACCTCTTAAACTTTATCTCATTAAGAAACTAAAACATCAAAAACATTTTCATAAGAAAACCTCAATGTTGTAGGAAAGCCATTCCCATGGATTCGCCTCTTCTAGTAGTGATATTTCTCTGTTATTGACAATTTTTATATTATTGGAGTACAGGTATGTGGTTGCTCACCTGTCAGGACTTGAGAGGCTAGGGTAGAAAGGTACCACGTGTGAAGTAACATAGTGAGATCATGCATCCAAGACAACAGAACAAGTAGGGAGGTATTTTAATGATCAAAACTGAAGAATAAGCCAGCCATGATGGTATACCCTTTAATCCTAGCACTTGGAGGGGGCGGGACACAGACAATTGACTTTCTGTGAGTTTGCAACCAACCAGGGCTGTAAAGACCCTGTCTCCAAAATAAAAGACTATATAATATTTGAGAATAAAGAATAAATTCAGAAAAATGTTTACCTTGAAGCATTCTAAAAAGCATAAATAAAAAAAGATAAGGAAAGCACTCAGAATTATACAAATATACACATACATGTATACATACACACGTGTACACATGCTTGCAAGTAGCTATGAGCATACCACATGCAAAACTAAGTGTATCCTGCTCTAACAGATAACAGCTAGGGCTTTAGCAATGGCTAGCCCCTTCAGTGCATGAGCATGTCATGATACATATGCAATAATGGGTTGCACAAAAGTATGAGATGACTGCAACATGCTGAGTCACGGTGACATCATGGGTCCCATGTTATAAACTTCCTATATCACACATATGTACCATAAGAAAAGCAAGGAGCTGCTAGATATCTGCAGCTAAGTTGAAATAAAAGCTCCTAGCAACCCTCTTTCGTCTGCTTTCTCTTTAACACAAGAGAAACCCAGTGTCACTAGCAGAATGGCTTTGATCATGAGTAGATTTTGCATCTGTGAACTTCCTTTGTGCAGAAGAGAACTGGATTCTGATGCCTCCTGCTCAATGTTTCTGTTTGTTTCTAATAAGTAGTCCCATTACTCTCCTTAACTTTATACTAAGGAGATATTATAAACACACACACACACACACACACACACACACACACACACACACGAAAACCACCATCATTAAAAAACTAAGTAAAGAACCAGGTGGGACCTTTCACGTGGACTTTGTATATCTGAATGAGAGAGATATTCTGGTTGCTTCAGAGAAGAGGGGTGTGGAAGTTGCAGAGGGAGAAATGACAGCACAATGTATGGAAGAACTTCCCCATGGTTAATTCTTTCTAAAAGCAAAGAGTTGGCTCGTGAGCTATGGCAGCCCAGCTGATGGAATACAGGCAAAGCCTGGATCTATGTGGGGCAGGGTGGGGGGGAGTTCACTGCAGCCAGGCCTTCTCTGAAAGAAAAAATTCTCTCCCAACTCAAAGCTCAGCACTTGGGACTGAACCTCTTTTAGAGAAGAGAGCAGCACTTTGGCCCTCCTCCTTCAGGGATCTTAGAGAAATCCTTAAATTTTCTACACACTTAGTCATATAAACCAGGAGATTAAAGTCACGCATCGCATACAAGAGCATTTCTGCCGGCTGTGGTGCAACTCTCCAGCCCAGAGTGACTTTATAGTGGTTCCCCTCCTTGGGGATAAAGTGAAAACACTAGATTCAGGAATTGGGGCTTTTAAGGTAGGGGAAACAAGAGAAAGAACTCAAGACATCACAACCCCAGGGGAAGAAATAATGGCTGTAAACTGACTTACATAAAACATTCCATATGCTCAGATCTATGTAACTAAAAAGAGAATAAGGGAAGTTTTATCACCAGGGTGTTCCCATGCCTGCCTGAGCATCAATGGCTTAACCCAGCTCTCCACTGTTTGCTTTGGGAAAAAGTTGAGGCTCGCCCATGGCAAAGTGAAACTTACAACAGAATTCATCAGAAAGAGGCAGGATGGGGGCAGGGTGTGGGTAACCCTTGGAAACCTGGCTTCCGGGCTTCTGTGAAGGTCCTATCCAGGGTGTGGCCCATTCACCCTGGTTTGCTTGGGATTTTCCCAATTTCCGCTCTGAAAGCTCCCTATTTTGAGAGCCACCTCAGATTTGAACTGGGATACTTGGTCATCTCATCCCAGCAACCTATAGTCACAGGACTCGCAGGGATTCCTGAATTCTGTGAGGTTGTGCAAGTATTTACCTCACAAAGCTGCTAAAAGAACTGTGGGTAACAGTCACTCTGCAAATGGGTGGTTTTTGTTGTCTGTGAATTGTTCCACCAACACTAGAACCTTAAATAGCTTGCCACTTAGTGTGTACTTATATGCCGCTCCTTAGAACAAGATACCCCTTCCTTTTGATCACTAAGTATTCCATATGCTATATCTGAGCATATGGAATGTTTTATGTAAGTATCATTAAGTATGGTCTTACTCGTCCATACAAAAGTGGATGCTCTGGGCACGACAGCTCAAGTGTAGAGCACGTAGCAAATGCAAGGCTGGTGGTTCAAGTCTGTGGACTACAAAAGGAAAGGGAGAATATGTTCTCTGTTGTCTAAACCCATAGACTTCAATCAACACGTAAACAGCACACACATTGCTCACCGATAGAGGATTACACTCTTCAGAAATCTAAAAAGTGCTCTTTCTGCCTAAAACAGTCCTGAGTAGGGCACTGGGAGGACACGGAGAAGGGACCAGAGACAAAAGAGATGAGCCAGCATGATGATGTGGTGGCTGTAGAGCCCTGAAAGAAAACCATGCAACAGACCAGATCTTGCTTCCAGGATTTACACAACTTTTGGATGCTCAGGGTCTGTAGTCTCAGGCAGCGCTGAACATGAATGTCCTTTTACAACCTGGCAAGTGTTCTAACCACATGTGGGGTGAGAGATTGTGTGGACGAGGCCCCACATCAGCAGGATCATGAAGGCTACCTCGTCTGCTTTAAGGTGAAGCTGCCAGACCAGATACAATGGCATCCTCCCTAACTCAAAGTGGCCACAAGCATCCCTCCATGGAGAAAGGATGGGGTATGTTTAATGGTTTCCAAGCTAAGAGAATTAGCACCATCACTTACATAAGGCAGAGAGGCCAAGGGTGTAAAGGATGGATCCACACTAAGGTACATGGTGAGGAATTCCTTCCTGACTGTCCAGACGCTGGCGTGGAATGGGAGGAGCAGAGGTGCCACCCCTCACCTGCCGGTCTAGATACAGGAAGAGGACACGTCTCTGGCTTTATTCATTCCCTGGGATGATCCAGGGGTGACAGGTCACACAAATTGCTCTTTCATGGAATAGTTTGGTGTAGTCATCCAAGAGATTGGCTTAGACAAAGTAACGTTTTAGTCAACAACCGCCAATTAACATTCTTCCTTTTCATTCAGCTCCCATGAGAAACTAAGTGAATCACAAGGAAGTCATTTGAAATCAGGGAGTTCTCCTGTTAGCCACCCAGTTCCAAGACATCAGCAGGTACAATGAGCAGTTTTCTCTGACACATCTGAAACACTTTTATATTTAAGACCAAATATAGAATCTGAGCACACACATTGTTCCTGATCCTTGGGTATGAAGGAGTGTGAGGTATCTAGAATTATTTCTCCCAAAAGGTTTCTAGTCAGCACTCAATTAAAAAGTGTATCAAAATTAGGGAAACTTTAGATATGGGGATGTCTCCACCTAGTCAGCATCCCTTTCTCTCTCCTGGGTGCCCAGGGTTAGATAGCAGATATATCCCCTCTGCAGAAAACCTTCTGTCACAGGGATTACTGCATTATCTTTGCTTCCAATGAGGGAAGATATTCCTAATTCATAATCATTTTATGGTCTACAAAACAGAGGGGTGCACACTCCACAGCCTCAGTGGAGAGCCAAGGAGCCAGAAAGCAAGGTCCCGATTCCACGTAAAATAATAAGGAACTCTTTCCTCGTACAGATTGTCTGGGCTACAAAGGATCTGTTTACAATTACACAAATATTGCCTGTTTTGCTCCAAGCAGGCCTCTAAAGCATCCCAAGCAAGCCACAAAAACCAAGAGGGTGGTCCCATCCCACCCCCAGTATGAAACAACTCGTTGGCCCAGAGCAGTGGCCAGTCCACACATTGCCCTGGATTACCTGTCCCATGTCCCCAAAGGGCTGACTATCAGGAAATCACAAGTGTTTCCATACATGAACACCATTCCAACATCTAATTAGGCAGACACTTTGGTTCCCAGTATTTTCCAGAGAAGCATCACAAATGTGCTTGAGAGAGAAGCCTGAATAGCTATTTTCAGTATTTTCAGTCCTCGTGGAGCTTAAATATGGCATTTGCAAACACAAGAGAGATGATGTTGAATACCCCAAAATAGTACATGAGTATCCAAAGCTATGTATTATGATTTCTAGAATGGACCCATACAATTGTAAGTAAACCATGCTAGAAATAGTTATCTTTAATGCTGATGCCCAAGGAGAAGCAGATTTAACTAGAGAAGTCAGGGTGATGGGTAGTAATGCTCCTGAATGCTGAGGGGGAACTTCTGGGTCATTCTGAGAGCAAAGGCTAAGAGGACACAGGTCCTGTGTTTCCTGTTACTTTGAAATGGGGGTTCTGGGTTCCCTTCCTATGGACAGAAAGGTCATTTATTGTATTCTTCCTCCCACATTCCACAGTGAGGTCATGAACTAGCCTGGGGAGGGTCAGTCTGTCCTCACATACACTCATCTCATGGTGCTACTGGGGGTTAGTGGAGTCACACAGCTGGTCCTTCCCTCAGAGTCCTGCTCCTGGGTGAGAGGTTACAGCCCTGGCTGGAGAAGCTGGATGGTGACCGAACTCTGCCTGCCTGACCACTAGCTATGTTGGACCACACCCACCGCCTCGTCCCTGAGGTCATATCCACAGATGGTGAACGAGAATATTCCATCCTCTGATTTCCAGGGTAGGGATAGGGGCAACAGGGAATCCAGACTCAATGAAAGGCTACTCTCCTCGCTCTGCAGTGGAAAGTGTGAGAACAAGACACTGAAGAGAGATTT